>NC_089272.1:23323970-23436470 GCF_963678975.1 Dysidea avara | reverse complement strand
ATTGTGTGCTATTTTACAAGAAGGCTATAGAGAAGGCAGATGGGTGCATTAGTAATGTTAACAGTGCACAGTACTAGTGTTTGAAACATTACTAGCAGTAAGCAAATTATTTTCAATAACGAACTGTACTTAGGTTTTAGTGCAGTTTTTGTGATCAAAGTACAAGTTTTAGTACATGTTTATGTTGGTGAATGGTATCAAATTCTAAACACTTTTTGTGGTTAAGTCTGGTGATAAAAGGCAAAAAAAACAAAAAAAAAACTTGAGTCCAGTAGTCCAGTCCAGTGAATGGATACACCCTGAATAGGCAGTGAATATATGCTGCATCATGCAGTCCCCTCTCTTCTTGAAGGGTATTCCCTTCGGCGGTGAGCAGCAAGGACTAGTTACTCAGGCCATTCTTCCAGAGACCCTTGAAATGTTAACATACAAACAACACATATCAACTCAAAGCATGTGTAGTACTGTGCTAAATTTACACACCAGACCAATGTACCATTTTGAGAATAGTGTGTGTGCTCTTTTAGCACTTCACACTTGCAAAAATAATGTATCAGCAACTCACAATGCAATGAGCACACATGAGCAGCAAGTGTGCTAAAAGTGAAGAGATTTTGTTTGCACTAAAACATTCAATATGCACATTTGTTTATTTAGTGTGTAGTTAGAGTAACTCATGCAGCACTATCAACCACCTTGCATGTCTATTTGGACGTGTACATGATATTTCCAAAAAGAGCAATGGGACTCAACCACCACAAAATCTATGCATAAAGAATGATAGAATGTGGCTGTTGTAACTTTTAAAAGTTCCTAGTATCCAAAAACACAGGGTTCTATCGTCTTTTCTACAATTTCCATACATTGCCATTGTATGTTTATATATAGAGCTATATATCCTTTAGTTATATGTATCTCTGGATCAGTACATCAAACAGTAATGTACAAGTATTGTGTAGCCCAAAACACCAGCACAATACTCCAAATCTCAGTAGCTGATTTGAACATGCAATGCCTCCACCTCTCATCATTGGGTGTGCAGTGGAAACCTGTCTAAGCCGGTTACCTTTGGACCAAGATTTCTTGGCCTTAATAGGCAGGTGGATGTGTATAAACTTTTCATGAGGAATTTAAAGCTGGTCTTTTTAAAGAGGTGGCCTTTCTATACAGGTGGCTGCTAAGACAGGTTCCACTGCACTAACTATGTGGTAAGCTTCATGCTTTTATCACAAAGTGTACAATTCACATGAAGTAATTAATTAAATTGCTTTACAGTCTGTTATATTTTAACATGTTTATATAATCTCTAGCTACACCATAAATAATATACCCTTACACTCGTGGTATATTATCTATGCCTACTACACATTGCATGACATGATCTTACTACATGTACTTTTTATGCACCAATAGTCGGTGTTTGCTGGTTTCCAAAACCCAGAACAAGCCATGTTACTAGAACAAGCCATGTTACTAGTTGCTGTTCAGTTTGCTATTACTTTAATAGAAATAGAGTTCAAGATCCATAACTTATGCAATAGGGCAAGCACTGCTGCTAGTATCAGAGAGAGAAAAAAATGAACTCAACAACACACACATATCTCTACAAGTTAAAAAATTTCCTCAAAATCACCAATTTTAGAAAGTGTACACAGGACAGTGTACGTACATGAAAAATGTGAGAAAAGGTTAAATTGTATATACTTGATAAATAAATTGTGCATCCCCACCCATAGAAGCTAAGAGTATAGCTGTTTATCTGTAGTTTTGACAGGAACACATGTTGCTCAGATGTTCAGTGAATATTCCACACATGCAGTATGTGTCACAGTTCAGTAACTTCTGTGCTTTCAACATTTGCACATGGTATGAATATATACAGTTATGGTAAGCATGCAGTTTTAATCTTTTTGTATAGCAGCACGTTTACAAAAATTACAGTAGTCAGTTTATTATAACATTTGCTGTAACTGCAGTACAGTTGCAAGAGTTTTGTCATACTCTATATTTAATAGCAACCGTGAAATTCATATTAATATAACAAAGTTGAACATCATTTGAAAAAGTATGTAGTATGTACAATAAATGTGCATTATTCTATCCTATACAATAATGATACCAATCCTTATAATATGCCCCGTATTAGTCATAAATTATGAAGAGAATTCATTTGTTTTCAGTCTCCTTTTCTAGTCAGTTGAACTCTTTCCCGATTGATACGAAAACACATTTCCTTTAATACAAAATAAGTAATGTATTAACAAAGTAGTATATAATCTACTACAGACTAATTGCATGCACGTACAGTACTGTTCAAATGTAAAATTGCACTAACTTATACTATTTTCTCATGTCATATGAGCACTTTATGGGTGAGTGAAGTCCCCCCCCCCCCCCCCCCTGTGGGCATGCATTCAGACATAAATTTACATCATTCTTTCAATAGGCACAGGTTCATATGTTACAGAAAAGGTTACAGGTATATACAAAGAAAAATTAGGGGTTTTAAGTTTGATCAGGGATCATCACACAATACAATATTAGGGATCATGAAGGTTTGGACGTTCAACCTCACAATACCTTCATGGCACCTTGGCAGTATTGCATAGACATAACCATGCCCAAAACTGCCTTCATTATGACCTGAAATGGTTCCAATAGGTTGCTACAATTAAGAATTTATTCAGTGGAATTTTCTACTGACTGTCTGACTGACTGATATTCCTTCAGACAAGTGTAACTCAATAACGGCTAAGGCTACAGGCTTGATTTTTCATTGCTAAATCTTCAGCCCGACAGGTCATACCACAGTATGTACAATGCATGCTTCATGGAATTACCTGTGTCCTCATTGTGTCCCATTTAATACCTTTGCTGACAGCTCAAGGTGTTGATTCATGGTAGCACCACATGATGGCTTCCCTAAATTTGTAACAGGATTTGTCTGAGGTTTCATTGTGGCAGAATTGAGGTTCTTCTTGTAGTTTTCTTTATTTGTAATGCTGTGTAACAGACTGAATACAGCTGAAAATGAAGTGTATTGTCCACTTTGTTATTTCAGTAAGTGATAGTTAGGGCGTGCATTCAGACAAAAACAATAAGTCTAATGCCTTTCTTTCTTAATGCCGTATATGTGCTGGTTTACCACTCATAATTATGTTACAAAAAGTAAACAATCAAGTACTGTACCAGGAAAATTGAAATAAAAAGTAGTGAAACAAGGAAGGTGAAGATGGGCATTTACTCCTTAATTTAGTCTATGTCCACTTGTATCTTCAGGTGTACGTAGGTGATCTCCCTTGTTTCACTACTTTTTATTTCTTTGATCTCTAATCAAACTTATAAATTCCAGAAATAAAAAGTATAGTGAAGCAAAGGAGGTCCTAGTTGCACTCTTGCGAGACAAAGTTTCATTTGAGCAGTATCATAATCTAGTTTTACATCCATTCCTCAAGTCCTGAATAACCCATAACTCAGCCTAGCTCATTTCTGTTTGCTTGTCTTTCATTTTGAAAACAACCCTGTACTGTCCCTGTCACTCCAGCCCACCAACATCCCTATCAGTACATGCCCGATACAGTCTAACTCATGAAAAACTATCAAAAATGACAGAAACTTAAAGCTAGGATGAAATTTACAGCACAGGTAACTCCATGGGGGTGTAATACCACACCCAGGTATCCCCAGGTTGGCCACAGCTCTATCAAAGCCTCAGACTGTTTTGTATGGCTCACCAGCTTGGAAAAAGCAGCCAGTAAAAACAGATCATTTAACTCTGGTTGATCACAATTTTTATAGCAGCATTTGATAGTGTTTTGTAATTTTGTGTTTATGGTGGAAAAACAAACCTGCTGCCATGGGTAATAATACCAGTTTTTCCACAGTGTCCTACTGTACAACCACAACATTTTAGTAAACACATCTAGATCCACGACATTTCATTCAACATGGGTTTATTTATTATATACACACATACTCTACCTGTAGGTTCAGAAATGCTGTGAGAATAACTCTGAGCATGACCCATGCCAGGGGATACTTCAGTTGGAAGTGAAATAGACTATACACATGTATGAAAAATAGATATAAGCACTGAATCATGTACAGAAATAAGATACACAATACAATGTCACTACATTCAAGTATTACCTTATGAAACTGTGAAGCAATATCACCATCAAATCCTACAGGAAAGAGAAGAATACTTATTGTACAGAACAACAGTTTGATGAATATGTAGTAGAGGAGACTGAAGAACCTCAACTGCCATATCATATCTAATTTATATAATGGTCTGATAAGTAGGGCCCTAAAGTCATGAATTTTATAATAGTTGTGGAAAATTGCATGCTACATAAATGCAAGATGAAGATGTACTTGTGTATATACGTACATATGTAACAGATTAGTGTTGTAAACAGTACATAATACTGGGCTAAACATGCGAAGTCATGGTACAATATATGTACCTTTAGAAAGCTTAACTACAGATGACTCCATTTCATTAGCTAGCATTTCAGCTGAAATGGTACAATGTGTCTTCATTACATCAAGCAATTGATAAAAACTATTCGTGTGTCCAGCTTTCAGATGCTGTGCAATATATTCCAATAATTTCATAATCTTCTCTGATTCTCGATTATATGATTCGATAAGGGATGCATCATCAACAGTGATAACTCTTCTTGCTATGAAGTGGGGTATTAGTGAGTGGACACTAAGAACTTTAGTTAATGTGGCATAATTGTCTGTAAACACTTTTTCCTCTATATATTCCTCCAATTTCCCTGTGAGAATGTACATTTCATAACACCCAAGTAGAGTAAAAGTTAATGCTAGGAGTTAATGAGCAACTAAAGATACTATCTGTTACACGTGCACCATCTGGCAGGTACCATTACAATTTGCTAAATGATTTACACAGTATAAAGTTACGCACCCTTTAATTATTATAGAACTCACTCTGTAAAAGCCACAACTAATCTTATGTGAAATGTACACATGTAGTACAAAATTAATATGGTTGTGATGAAACTTAAAGAAGACACATATGGTGTGTTGTGCAGCTAAAGGAGCTGGTACACCACACTAGTGTGCTATTAACAGGAACAATCAAAATGTAATTTTTGTGCATATGCATACCATATAATATAGAATACACTTGCCCTATGTGCAGAACCATTTCAGATACTACATTAATCACAATAACAATTTAAGGCATCGGGAACCAAGCATTACACATCACATCTTAAACTCATGCATGCTAGTGATGTTTCTTTTAAAGTATATAAGCTTTATGCCATCCTGCAATCAGTGAAATGATGTGAGCATGGTAACAGTTAACTAAACAGCAGAACTGCTCAACTGCATATGTATACGCTAATAAACTATGTAATACTTGTACTATCATGTTGGTAAAATATAATGTGTTTGTGGGTAAGTAGTTAATGTCAAGAAGAATTAAAGTTATGAAAGATAAGGTACTCAAATAGAACACATGGGACAAACATGACTTTCCTATATATCTATAAAATGTGCTATTATAATTATGATTTGAAGCAACTACATGAGCAAATACAAACTTTTAAACACTAAAGTAAAAATGCCGCTGGCTGGATTCAAACATGTGGCCTAAATGCAGCAACTATACGTATGACAGGAACTCTAACTGTTTATCCTATAGTTTGTAATGGAATGCAGCTGGAGTTTTTCTCTACACTGTGTCCTTCAATACACTGTAGCAAATAAAAGAAAGCACATGGAAGCTTGCAATAAAATTTGTAAGTTATACGATAAGTACTATATTTTGCATGTGAACCATGTCAATACGTTTATAAGTTGATCAGTTAGCACTGTCATTCTAACACATGAAAAAGTACGCCAGGCACAAAAGTGCCAGTGAGAAGAAAAAAATGTCATAAGCAGGAATTTAATCCTGGACCCTTGGGTAACAGTTCTGTGCATTAACACCAGAGCTGTTTGACTGTGTTTTGACATAAATTATCTGTCAAGTTAACAGCATGATAAAGAAATAATCCGGACAGACAGACAGACAGACAGTACAATTAAGTACCCAACAGCTAAGTTTCCTGCCAGTTTAGATAATTTTTTAACTTGATGTTGACTGTATCGGGCAAGCTCCAATAGGGATGAAGGGAAGTGGAGGGCAAGAGATCGTTTACAAAATTAAAAAGGAATGCATATGGATGAATTAGGTCAAATTATGGACCATTCAGTTTTCAAAACTGGCTAAAATGAAATGAAATTTACAACACATGTCTTATTCAACACTACAGAGCTGTACAGCCACATACAGCCATCCCCAGGCTGGCCACAGCTCCATTAGGGCCTCAGATTGCTCGTATGGATTGTCACTGTGCAGCCAGCAAAAGCAGACCTGAAATATTTGAGTAGTTTTGTGCTGCTGTTGGTGAAAAATCATGTCATGGGCAATAAAACCAGTTTTCCCAGACCCAGCAGGGGTTAGCACTGACCGCATGTGTACCTGGTTTTTAGAAGTACAAATGTAGTTTAACATCAACTTGTTTCTCAGATGTTTCATTGATTGATTGGATTGACTGATAAAAAAACTTGACCTCACAATTCTGCTTTTCATAGGAGGAATACAAGTATACACATTCTGCAAGGCACATTCAATCATAATCTATGATACTGCATGAACTGTACTTGAACACTATAAAAGTGTAATGCATGATGCACTTGATGTTTTAGCTAGAAAAGTTAGTTTACCTGAAAATCTTGACCGTGGTGACATGGCCTGCAGCAACAAAAATAAGAACACATATAATAAATCTATTATGGAGTACTGTATAGTAGA
This sequence comes from Dysidea avara, assembly GCF_963678975.1. Taxonomy (NCBI): domain Eukaryota; kingdom Metazoa; phylum Porifera; class Demospongiae; order Dictyoceratida; family Dysideidae; genus Dysidea; species Dysidea avara. The sequence continues at coordinate 23,429,632 of NC_089272.1, read as the reverse complement.
ATATTTGGACTGTCTACCCAAAATATTTAAGGCTGGCTCACTATTCCTTCAAGACAACTTTGCAGTATTGGTTAGGCACAGTCACACCTAAATACTGTAAAACCTTCAGAGTGACCCCAAATTAGCTAATTTCAATAAATTTCTGCAAGTGTTTTCTTTTTCTAATTTTCTACTAACTGCCTGACCGGCTGCCTGACTGATGCCTTCAGCCTATGGATAAGGCTTCTTTACTGTTTGATGTCACTTAGGCCTGAGAGATGCCTTTTAGCCAACCACATTATAGCAGAAGTTACAATGCATGCAATATAGACTTAGCTTTGTCCTCTTTTTTGTGTTCCGTTTCTTTCTTCACTACTGCATAGGTGTTGATTTGTGGTCACACATTATGACTTCTACTGTATCATGAGAATTGTCTGTAACTTCTGCAGCAAGTAAATCGACTGCTGAGACATTTCTTGTACTGTAGTCAGAACAGTCAAAACATAGCTCTATATAACAGTCAAAACATAGCTGAAAAATGAAGTGGAATGGCCATGCCACTTTTCAGAAATTGATAGTCAAGGTGTTCACTTAGTCATGCAGTTATAGCTATTCTATAATGTGTCTAGAACAATTCTTTCCTTTGTTGTAGTATGTGCTGGTTCACCAGCAATGAAAATTTTATTATAAAATAATGAAGCAAGGGATATTGTACAGCTGCTATAATTCCTAAGTCATACAAACAATCTATATGTATGGAAGCTCCATTGTATACGTGCAATACTGTATGTATACAGTGGAGCTTTCATTCAGCATCATAAGAGTGCACACACTAAACATACAGTAGATGCATAGCTTTGTATAACATAAAACTACTAGTGACATGGATACATACAGTATATCCAATACGTTAATACATTTAGCTAAACAGATTCTTAACAAAACCTCAGGTTTTAAACAAAACTATTTTTCTACAATACCTGCAAAAAACTTCTTTTGGTAATGACAGAAGGCCAAATGCACAGAATGACTAATAGAAGGACAAATAAAAATTACAGTATAGAATGGCCATTAGCCAAGGAATAAATGAAGGAAAACATTAACAAGCAGTATGGTACAGATAAGGATATAATATTAAGTATAAAACTAACTCATCTTCCATTTCACAAATTATAAACATTTGATAAGAAATATGGAACATGTGCACCCTTAGTATAATTATGTGCAATTCACTTATTACCAGTGATGCTTTTGTTATATCACACCATAACTTGTGTGAACAAGATTGTAGTTCTACAAAGCCGTGGTTTTCACAAATCAATCCATTAGGAAGTGGTTTTTGTCCAGTCACATGATGTGAAGATAGATATATCAAACAAGGTTTACTCTTACAGTAAAATGCACACTTGAAATCAGTACCAGTACTTTGTTGCATTTGCTGTAACATGTTGACTATGGTCTGCTGAACTTCGCAATGAATAGACCCAGTTTTTACATTCTTTCTTATTTGAATTTCTAAGTGGGTAATTTTATCATGTAACAAAACATACTGTCCAGAATTAGTACAAAACATAACAAAGTCTGCGTAAACACATCTTTTCCCTTCCAGTGAAACTTGGAGTTTCCAGTTCTCAACTTTTTGAACCAATTGTACAATTAAACAACAAAACACTCCTCTTGGGAAAGTGCCAGAATTGAACTGTATCACAAATTCAACACCAACAAGTGGTGGCATAACATCAAATAGAGCGGTTTCATCCTTGTATGAATCTAGTACTGTCAACATCAAATAGTCACTACTGTATGTGGGATAAGGTGTGATAATGTTAAAATATTTGAGCAACTCAAGGAAGAATTCAAGTTTGATACCTCCCAGAGAATCAGTAATGATTTTGTCAGTTTTAATTTTGTCAATCAAAGATTTACTAAGAATGCCTTTAGATTTCAGATTATTCAATGCTTTACGATCAACAATTCTTCCATCAAATGAAAAGCAAACAAAATTTGTTAAGTTCGTAAACAACCATTGTGGGTTAGAAATGACAAAATCTTTCATGTTTGGTACATTATGAAAGTAGAGCAGAATACCAAACATATGGTGAAACCTCAATGCAGCTTTAACTTGTACCTCAGCACTCTTCTTATCACATCCTGGAATAATTTCTTGAAAAAGTTCCACAACTTCTGAAATTGCAATGAAAGATTTGTTGCCTTTTCCACATATTCGTCTTATTTCTAATTCCAATAAGATCCAGGTGATTGGTACTTCATATACAGCCTTTTCATCTAGTATAGCTTTGATTTCAGAGCAAATTTGGTTTGCTATTGAATCTTGTGAATATTCTTGCTTTCCAGAGAGAGTATTATCTACTGCAAACAAAATTTTATTACAGTTCCAGATAGATACATTATCACTGGGCTCCAATTGTGAAACTATCTCTTCTAGTTGATCACTGACTGTATCAACATCTTTTTCATTTACTTGATCAAGATGAGTACCAACAAAACAAAGTCCTGGCTTACTATCTCTGCCTTTTTGCAAAACAGTCACATCTGGAAGCGGAACGTCTGTAATTATGGAGTCTTTCAAAAGTGCAACTAGACATTTTATTAAATCTTTGTTAGTATAATTCAAAGTATATGGTTCATAAGATTTGATACCATTTTTGTAATGATGCACTAATACTCGTTCATCAAATCCTTTAGCTCCCAGTACATGAAGCATATTTAAGACAACAAACATAACAGTAGCTGAAGTATTAACAGCTGGTAACATGTTTATGAACTGTGGTTGACCACCAGTGTCCAGTAATGTGAGGATGTCCCATATTGGAAGGGGTTCTTCATAATCTTTTGTAAGATTAGGAGACTTTGAGCATAATCGCTTTTCAGTAAGGACAGGTTTGAATTTTGCTGTTTTGAAAGATGGATTATCCAACGATTCTGCTTGGAGTTTTTGAGGTTTTTCACTAAATTCTCTTACATCTTGTTGACAAGAGTTGAATTGTTCTGTGTTTACAATACTTTCCTCTTTTGTACTATCCACATGTTGCTCTGAGCAAAACGGTTGTGGTTTGAACACCAGTTTGTGGTGAAGGCGTAGTTTAACTTGACGAAGTTCTTCAGCAGGATAAAGATCAACCCAATTGGTCCCTTGAATACTAGCCTTTCTTGATATCACAATTTGTTGAGTGTTACCAAGTTCTGTACTGTGTTGATCAGGTTTAAATTTTTTATTCTTAAGCAAACGAACAAAGCTTGTTTTCCCAGCCCCTGATGCTCCACAAAACAAGATTTTAGCATGTCGCACCTTCATAGTATAACCACCATTTTTAGCTTCATCAATCAGTTGCACCATTTGCTTATCTGTCAGCAAAACAATTAATTGTAAAACAGGTATTGTACACCAATATACCTTGTGCCTATTACAAGACCTTTTAACTGCTAGTAAGGATACATATCTATAGTTGAAAGCAATATGCTACACAATATGTACCATGAAATCAGCACTTGTACAGCCAGTTTACCAATATTGGAATAGAGATTGGGATAAGTATAATTCTAGAGAAATGGTAACAGGATGGGAGTGGGAACAACCAATGGAAAACGTCTGATAAAGGTCGTCATGTCAACATACTGGTTGGATTTTACACTGGATCCATTTCCATTAAATGATCAAAAACACTCTATTGGAGCAGGCAAGATTTTAAATTTATAGTTATCCCGCACGCAAGGAGGATATATTGAGCCTGTGAGTTTAATGGACTAACTGGCATAGATTATATAGACTAACTAACTTGTCATCACTGCATACTACTCCATTGAAACCATAAAACATTTTGAAAGATTTAACTACCAAGAAGAGATTTACAAAGTTTTCTATTAATTATAACAGTGCTTTTATATAGATTTTGAGAAGCTACCGTACAGTGTAATAATTTGACGGAGGAAAATTTTGATGAATGGCAAGCATTTTGTCAAATTCGTTAAAGTTTTCCCCCATCAAATTTTACGCTGTACAGTATATACTTGCAGCCACAGGATAAGAAGTCATATGATGTAAGCAGCTAATGTTTCTCAGTCTCCAATAAGAACATTATTAACAGTCATATAGCCTCCTAAGGCTGCAGTTGCATCTTCCCAAACAAGAAAGTGGAAAATACTAATAAGATGTGGTATGTACGTATGCCAAAACAACTAAACTGTGAAAAAAGGATAGAGCTTTCCTGGATTAAAATGTTGGGAAATTGAAGATGGCAACCAAGACATGGCTACAACAATGTCAATCAATTTAATATTCTGTATGTCATTACTAAAATTAATGCCATTTCTTGGCAACTACATTTGATTTCAAGTCCCAACTTGTTTACTATCACTTTTGCACCTTTTTCACAGCTTGACTGTTAGAGTAACATACAACAAATAATTTTAAGAAGCTGGCATACTGCACTGTGAGTATATTGACAAAAAGAAACAAAAATGAGATTTGTATCTCCATGCTGCCTTACCAAAACAAGACCATTTTTGCTGTGGAAACACCCAACACCATCAGTAGTCCACATACCAAATTTGAGCAAAATTACTTCAAGGTATGAAACTTCAAAAATTGGCTAAATCTTTTTCTTCTTTTTCTTACACTTATAACAGCTGCCATAAAATGCAAATGAGTTATCTGATTTCCTTTAGATTTGGCACACAGAAGGTTTAAAGGCGCATCTTGGTACCAAGTTTGGCTGGATCAAGACACACGGTAGTGTGTCGTGCGGCCCAAGAAGCCGGCGCGCCACACCCGTAAGTATATTGACAGGAAGAACGAAAACGTCATTTTCACACCTTTGTATCTCGGTGATCACTTATCTGATTGGAACCAAATTTGCTACACAGTTGCCCGCCAGCCAAAGGAGTCTACATTCCAAATTTGAAGGAAATCGCTCCAGCCATTTCCGAGATACGAGCTGCCAAAGTTTCGTTTTTTTTCTTCGTTTTTTTTTTCTTCTTCTTCGTCTTTTCGCACACTTGCAAAAATTGCTATAACAAGCAAACGCGTACTCCGATCGCCTTGAAATTTGGTACACAGAAAGGGAGTCCAAAGACGAATCCTAGCATCAAATTTGGTACAAATCCGATGAATGGTTCAGGAGTTATGACCGATTATTCGCGTAAAACAAGATCGATTTGTTGTCACGCCTACAGGGTAAACCGCTTCATGGAATGAGTTGAAAATTGCTATGTAGATGGAGTAACCATCGTAGGAGTGCCTTTTGGTGGTTTGAAAGGAATCGAGATAAAGACCACGGAGATATGACACAAAACCCAACCTGTGTCACAATTACGCGATCGATTTTTATGAATAAAAAAGTATTAGTTTTCACGCCTACTAGGCAAACCGCTTAGAGCAATGAGCTGAAAATCGGTGCATAGCTGGAATAATCTTCATAGAAAGTCCTTGCAGTAGTACAGAAGAATCGGATTTCAAACCACTGAGTTATGATTCGAAAGCCAACTGCGTGTAGCAAATGCGAGATCGAGATACTCTAATAGAACAGTCACCCTAATAGAGCATTCGGCTAGTTTATTTATTCCATTATAGAATTTTATTACATCACAAGTTATTCTGTAGGGAGTTCAGCTGCAAACAGTTAATCTTATAGACAGTTCAGCAAGAAGACAATCACCATGTGGAGAGTTAAGCAAATATATCACTATAGAGATTCAGAACATTACAAGTCACACTGAAGAAAGTTCAGCTATAAACAAGTCATGCACTGTGTAGAGAATTCAGCTACAATTAAGTCACTCTCTAGAGAATTCAGCTACACAGAATTCAGCTACACACAAGTCACTGTGGAGAGAGTTCAGCTACAAACAAATTACCCTTTAGAGTGATCAGCTACAAACAAAACACTTTGCAGGGTGTTCAGCTGCAACAAATCAACCTTTAGAGCGATCAGCAATGAACAAATCAACACAAATCTACCTGTAGAGAGATAAGCTAGAAACAAATTACCCTGTAGAGAGTTCAGCTACAAAAAATCACCCTGTAGAGACATCAGCTAGAAACTAGACACAATGTAAGGAGTTCAGCTACAAGCAAATCACCCTGTAGAGAGTTCAGCTACAAACAAACCAACCTGTAGAGCAATCAGCTAGAAACAAATTACCCTGAAGAGAGGTCAGCTACAAAAAATCACCCTGTAGAGATATCAGCTAGAAACAAATCACCCTGAAGAGAGGTCAGCTACAAAAAATCACCTTGTAGAGAAATCAACTACAAACAAAACACTTTGCAGAGAGTTCAGCTACAAACAAATCAACCTTTAGAGCGATCAGCAACAAACAAATCAACCTGTAGAGAGATAAGCTAGAAACAAATCACCCTGTAGAGAGTTCAGCTAAAACAAATCAATCTGCAGAGAGATCAGCTATGCACAAATCACCTTATAGATAGTTCAGCTACAAACAAATTACCTTGTAGAGAGATCGGCTACAAACAAATCACCCTGCAGAGAGAACAGCTACACACATATCAACTTGTATAGAGATCAGCTACAAACAAATCACCCTGTAGAGAGATCAGCTACAAACTAGACACAAAGTAAGGAGTTCAGCTACAAGCAAGTTACACTGTAGAGAGTTCATCTACAAGCAAATCAACCTGCAGAGCAATCGGCTAGAAACAAATCACCCTGAAGAGAGGTCAGCTACAAAAAATCATCCTGTAGAGAGATCAGCTAGAAACAAATCACCCTGAAGAGAGGTCAGCTACAAAAAAATCACCCTGTAGAGAGATCAGCTAGAAACAAATCACCCTGAAGAGAGGTCAGCTACAAACAAAACACTTTGCAGAGAATTCAGCTACAAACAAATCAGCTTGTAGAGAGATCAGTTACACACAAATCAACCTGTAGAGAGATAAGCTAGAAATAAATCACCCTGTAGAGAGTTCAGCTACAAGCAAAACACCCTGCAGAGAGTTCAGCAACAAAGAAACCACCATGTAGAGAGTTCAGCTGCAAACAAATCACCTTATAGAGAGTTCAGCTACAAACAAATCACCCTGTAGAGAGATCAGCTAGAAACTAGACACAATGTAAGGAGTTCAGCTACAAGCAAATCACTCTTTAGTGAGTTCAGCTACAAACAAATCAACCTGCAGTGAGATCACCTACAAAAAAGCACCTTGTACAGAGTTCAGCTACAAACAAATTACCCTGTAGAGAGATCGGCTACACACAAATCAACTTGTAGAGAGATCAGCTACAAGTAAATCACCCTGTAGAAAGTTCAGCTAAAACAAATCAACCTGCAGAGAGATCAGCTACAAATAAATCACTTTATAGACAGTTCAGCTACAAACAAATTACCTTGTAGAGAGATCGGCTGCAAATTAATCAACCTGCAGAGAGATTAGCTACACACAAATCAACTTGTAGAGAGATCAGCTACAAACAAATCACCCTGTAGAGAGATCAGCTAGAAACTACACACAATGTAAGGAGTTCAGCTACAAGTAAATCACCCTGTAGAGAGTTCAGCTAAAACAAATCAACCTACAGAGAGATCAGCTACAAATAAATCACTTTATAGACAGTTCAGCTACAAACAAATTACCTTGTAGAGAGATCGGCTGCAAATTAATCAACCTGCAGAGAGATCAGCTACACACAAATCAACTTGTAGAGAGATCAGCTACAAACAAATCACCCTGTAGAGAGATCAGCTAGAAACTAGATACAATGCAAGGAGTTCAGCTACAAGCAAAATCACCCTTTAGTGAGTTCAGCTACAAACAAATCAACCTGCAGTGAGATCACCCACAAAAACGCACTTGTACAGAGTTCAGTTACAAACAAATTACCCTGTAGAGAGATCAGGTAGAAGAATTCACCTTGTAGAGAGTTCAGCAACAAAGAAACCAGCATGTAGAGAGTTCAGCTGGAAACAAATCACCCAGTAGAAAGATCAGCTAGAAGAAGTTACCTTGTAGAGAGTTCAGTTACAAAGAAACCATCATACAGAGAGTTCAGCTACAAAGAAATTACCCCGTAGAGAGTTCAGCTAGAAGAAGTCACCTTGTAAAGAGTTCAGCTACAAAGAAACCATCATGTACAGAGTTCAGCTACAAAGAAACCACCTGTACAGAATTCAACTGCAAACAAATCACCCTGTATAGAGATCAGCTAGAAGAAGTTACCTTGTAGATAGTTCAGCTACAACAATTCACCCTGTAGAAAGATCAGCTAGAAGAAGTCACCTTGTAGAGTGTTCAGTTACAAAGAAACCATCATGTAGAGAGTTCAGCTGCAAACAAATCACTCTGTAGAGAGTTCAGCTACAAAGAAACCGCCATGTAGAGAGTTCAGCCTCATACAAACCACCTTGTAGAGAATTCAACTACAACAAATCACCCTGTAGAGAAGAAGTTACCTTGTAGAGAGTTCAGCTATAAAGAAACCATTATGTAGGGAGTTCAGCTACAAAGAAACCACCATGTAGAGAGTTTAGCTGCAAACAAATCACCTGTGGAGAGTTCAGCTAGAAACAGATCACCCCGTAGAGAGATCAGCTGGACGAAGTCACCTTGTAGAGAGTTCAGCTACAAAGAAACCATCATGTAGACAGTTCAGCTGCAAACAAATCACCCTGCAGAGAGTTCAGCTACAAAACAATCACCCTGTAGAGAGTTCAGCTAGACGAAGTCACCTTATAGAGAGTTCAGCTACAAAGAAACCATCATGTAGAGAGTTCGGCTACAAAGACACCACCATGTAGAGAGTTTAGCTGCAAACAAATCACCTGTAGAGAGTTCAGCTAGAAACAAAATACCCTGTAGAGAGACCAGCTAGAAGAGGTTACCTTGTAGAGAGTTCAGCTAGAAAGAAACCATCCTGTATATAGTTCAGCTACATTTCAAGTCACCCAGTAGAGAGATCAGCTGCAAAAAAATATCCTGTGGGGCATAATGGGCATGTAGTAAATATATGTATATAATTTGTATAATTACTAATAAAATCAAAAATAATTGAAGCACTAAAATTCTTCTTTAAGTTCTTTTCTTCTTCCTGTAGTGAAGAAAAAAACACATGGGTTAGAAAAGCCCCAAAGCCAGCCATAGGCCGGCTTTGCAGTATACAAATACAAAAAGAAGTGATATCTAATCAAAAACAGCCAAGCTGTAAAAAAAGGTGCGGCCCCCAAAAAGGCCATGGTGAAAAAAGATGTGAAATCCAAGGTGGCGGCCAAGAAATGGCTGTGATGGTAGGTTAATGGTTACATTTTAATAACGACAATTCAGGTGAATTTTGTGCCGCTTGGTCTTGGCACCAAATTCACCTGAATTGTTGTTATTAAAATGTAACCATTAACCTACCATCACAGCCATTTCTTGGCCGCCACCTTGGATTTCACATCTTTTTTCACCATGGCCTTTTTGGGGGCCGCACCTTTTTTTACAGCTTGGCTGTTTTTGATTAGATACAATAAACAGTCAAGGAGGGAGTTATTAGTGATCATTCACGAAAAATAATACCAACATGTTGTCACACCTACAGGATAAATTGCTTGTTGAAAATTGGTATGTGGGTAGGTTAACCTAAAGACCATAAAAATACAAAGCAAAAACCAACAGTGTGTAACAATTATGCAATCGAGATTTGCTAATAAAAAAGATTACTTACCAGACAAACTACTCACATGAGGGGAATGAGTTGAAAATTGGTGTATAGATGGATTAATTGGTGTATAGACGGATTAATTGTCTTAGAAAGACTCTTCAATGGTTTAGAAGAATTGAATTTAAAGCCACAGAGTTATAACATATGAAATCCAACTGGGTGTAGCAAGTGCAAGATCATGATACTCTAATAGAGCAGTCAGCTAAAAAGTAAATTACTCTATTAAAGCATTCAACTATGTCTTGTAGAGAATTTAAGCCATCCTGTATAGAGCTCAGATACAACAAATCACCCTGTAGAGAGTTCAACTATCTACGTTTATTCAGTTTTAAATATACAAATATTTAAGCAGACACAAAGCTATACACAGAAATTACTCTCTCTCTTGTTCAAAATTCCTCTAATAAAGAAACAATCAAAAAAGAAAGTCCCAAAGTCAGCTTATGGCTGGCTTTGTAGCTTGCAATACAAAAAGAAGTGATATCTAAAACCAAAACAGCCAAGCTGTAAAAAAAAGGGTGTAGCCTCCTAAAAGGCCAGGGTAGAAAAAGTTGTGAAATCAAAAGTGGCAGCCAAGTAATAGCTGTGATGGTACGTAGGTTAATGACAAAATTTTAATAACAATTCAGGTGAATTTTGTGCTGAATCTTAGAGGAGGCAACACAAATTCACCTGAATTGACATTATTACATTTTTGTCATTAACCTATCATCACAGTTATTTCTTGGCCACCACTTTTGAGTTCACAACTTTTTCACCCTGGGGGCCACACCCTTTTTCACACCTTGGCTGTTTTGGCATAGATTATATTAACATCATTTTTTGGCCACTGCCTGATTTCCCAACTTGTTTACTATCACTTTTGCACCTTTTTTCACAGCTTGACTGTTAGAGTAACATACAACAAATAACTTCTGTGATGATTACCTTCAATATCTACGAAGTACTTTTTGTTATCTTCTGAAAAATGCTCCTTTTGAATAGCATACTTGCATATTTTGTAAGTAGCTCTTGAAATATTCCTACTTCCAGCGCTGAAAAATTGTCCTTTCTGTGTAGAGCTATCTAGCTTTAACCCTATCTTTGCGCCCTCAAAATTTGTTGGTCGAAGATATTCAAGGATTGACAGAACGTTGTCTTCACTAGTGTCACATAAATAGATTGCAAATCGATAGAATATTGGCTTTGTTATTTCAGGATCCTCCTTTATCACCTACATAAATGATCACATAACAACCAATACTACAGTACAACCCACTAATAAGGAATGTGCATACATACAGTGCAGTCAACATACAACAGGTGTCATACAATGGTGCATCATACAACTTTATAAGTTAAATTGTAAATCATACATACATAGTTGACTAGTTTAGCCGATGGAGTGCCACTGCTGGTTAGCTACAATTAATTAAGACTGCATTTGTAGCACAGCGAATAGCAACAACTATTATAGTATGTAACACTTTGCTTGGGCAGATCAAAGGAATTTTTGGGTATGCATATCTGATATTACCCCATGGTCAGGGAATTTTCTATATAATGCCCTGATGTTAGGGCATTATTTGTGACCTAATTTTAGAAAACCGTCGATATCCGCACAATTTTCAAAATGCATTTTATTTGTTCTTTGTTTTCTACAGGGACAGAGGAATGGACTAGCCAAGTTTCAGCTTCCTAGGTTAAGCAGCATTGGAAATACAGCACTAGACAGCCGGACGAGCAAATAATTTGATATGTACAGAAGCTACCGAGAAAAGAATCTACAGGCACATACATAAACCATCATAACTTACTGATACAACGACGTACGGAATTGAATCTTGGCTCATTGTGTTCGCCATGAATTTGTGCATCCACCAAGATATAGTTTTTCCCCAGGCATACTTCTTCGTTCGAGAAGGAAGGCAAACTCACTGAAAAATGATTGTTGGTAAATTCTTTCGTAATTGCAATGTAAAAAAAAGTCTGTAACTTTGGTATCTTTTCATGTATGGAGATGAAACAAAGATTTTTGTACTCCTACAGACAGGAGAACACAATGATGCCCAGGATTTATCCATTGGCAGTTTAATTCGCCCACCAGCAAGGCGATAAAAACCTGCATAATTTTTTTCTGGAGCTTGCATTTTTTACCCATAGTTTTTAAATGCGTTTTATTACAAAAGTACTGTTGTGCATATATCGACGGTTTTCCAAAATTCGGTCACATTTTATAATGCCCTCTAGCTCATGAGGTAGCGGTACTGCCCAGTTTGTTTATAAAAGCTCAGACTGAAATCAATTATGAGAATAAATTAATGCTCATTTGACTATTATCACGAGTTGGAGTTTGACACAAGAAGCACTCAAATAGAGGCATTTCAGTATCCTTGCCATTCTACAAGTTACTTGAAGATGAAAACTAAGTCTTATTGTGCATACATAAATGTTTCAGCACGTTTTCGATTAAGGACCATACCCACATTACAGATAACATGAGTTAACCATGTTACAACAAAGCTTACTCCTTTAGGCCTTTAGTATATGTTGTAATTAGTCTTTAAACAACTTGATAGCAGTAAAACATTTGTACACTTCCCGCAATTTGCAAAAGCTCAACTTTTCCATGATATCTTTAGGACTCATCTGTTTATTATAACAAACGTAGCTGCAATGTTAACTGCTGCTTAGCTAGCCACAATTGAATATTTCAGGCATGTATCAAACAGTACAGTAGTACAGTACATTAGGGGTCATGGAGATTTGGATTTTCCTAGCCAAAAAAATTCACCCAAAAACCAGCTTCATGACTCTATCCTGGCACCTTGGCAGTATTGGTTAGATACAACCCAAAAGTGCTTTCAGTAAAGGCTTCCAATAAATTGTTATGAAATTTAAAAAAAAAAATATTCAATGGAATTTTCTACTGAATGCCTGCCTGCCTGCCTGTCTCTGCCTGCCTGCCTGTCTCTGCCTGCCTGCCTGTCTCTGCCTGCCTGCCTGTCTCTGCCTGCCTGCCTGTCTCTGCCTGCCTGCCTTCAGGCAAGTGTAACTCAATAACAGCTAAGGCTATGGGCTTGATTTTTTTGAAAGTGAGGCGTAATGGCGGCTGCACTTTCAAGGCAGTAATTGAAAGTTGGGGGCACGCGAATTTGTATATAATGAATCCAGTGGTTTCACTCGTATTGGCATAGGGTTAATCACTTGGCAGGATATTAGCCTGCAATAGAAGTGTTACATAATAGTTGGTTGTAACACGGGCACTTGTGGTCTGCCTGAATGTCTACCCCCAGCCCTCAGGCCTGCGGCCCTCGTGCTTCGGGTGGACATATCAGGCAGACCACTTGTGCCCATATTACAACTATAATATGTACAGGTTAAGCTGAGTTCTCAGAAAATTCAGTAATTCATGGCTGGAATTACACAAGTTGGCTAATTTGTAGTACTGCTTGACCTGCTAGAAGTATTTCAAAACCTAAACATTCAATGCCTGACACTTTGTTAATGACCAATCAAAGTTTTCAACACAAGTACACATTTCTTTAGGGAACCCATAAAAGTACATAGTCCTATGCAATAAAGCCAAACCGCACATTGACAACTTTACTGTCATCACTAATCACTAAAATGCTATTTTACTTGAAAAAAATCCATTTTTCTTTTTAGCTTTTTTCAGGATGCAGCCCAATGATGAAGACTGCATGTACGTTATACACATGTACCTATAAAATGCACAGTCATGAACCATGATAATGAGTTCATAATAGGGATCGCCCATGTTTTTTGCAAAAACTCTAATAGAAGCACACCTAAAGACCGCCTTGGAAAGCATTCTCCAACTCAAAACAACCCATTGGTGGTTCTGTACAATTGAGTATAGGTCCACTAGTAAGTATCAAGAGAAATGGAAATGGTATGTGTACTTCAGAAAAAAACTGAAATTTTCCATTTTGTTCATATTCCTTATTCATATTATTCATAATATTATTTTGTTTCACTCATTTACAGCAAACATTATCCACTTTTTCAGAATAAAAAGCAGCAATGGATCATTGTGCGTGTCCATGACCTGTTTTTGATTTTGTTTTGGATGGAAACAGCCCAAATCAGGCCATTTCTTCTTGCCATAATGCCGTTACGCATGAGTAGCTATACAAAATCACACTCAGAGTTATTGGTGTGTACTGCTTGTGTTAATACAATCTGTCCTTATTAAACTCAGTATAGGCCAGGAAGCGTAATCTGTGTTGAAGACTTTGTTGCAAGGTGGTTTTTCACTCCGTGATTATTGTACGTGGGCGGGCCATCCAAGATTAAACACTCTAATAGAGCAGTCACGTAAATACTCTAATAATGCATTAAGTGTATAACAACAGCCCTTATACTGAATTTGACAGCTAATAAAGGCACCAGTAATGTAAATTGTAGCTTATATCAAGAGACTCTCATGATCATCCTGTATACACATTGCACTTTGGTCAGTTTCATGTGTGTACTGAAATGTTGATGACACTACTGTGCAGAATGCAAAATTACACTATTCACAACAGTCTTCATTATCAATAAAACTAATCCATAATCCATCACTGGATTAATAAGAAGTACATAAACTAGATGAATAAAAAATCGAAAATTTTAAGAGAGAGAATAGGGATTGCTGTAAAAAGCCACCAAACAAGAAGGGATCGCTGGAGTGGCAATGTAAACCACAAATCCCTATTTTGACTTGTTTCAAAATGACAAAGCATGTAACTAAAATTTTATGACAGAGAGTCAAAATAGGGCTACATTACCACCCCAACGATCCCTTCTTGTTTGGTGGCTCTTTTAGCTATCCCTATTCTCTTTTAAAATTTTTAATTTATCTTTTATAACACATACACTGTAAAACAATTCGGATGTGAGCCCATCGTACATATACATTATCATATAAATACTTCTCTATTTGTACATTTTGTCATCTTTACTGGTCAAGAGAACAAAATCATCAAAAAGGTTTATTATTAAGTTGAATTGTTTAGCTAGGTATAGTTGCAAATCCCAAAGCTCCCATAGCTGGCTTTGAATTATGTGTTTATTTGCTCACTTTGTTCTTTTTTAAGCTATAATGGTCTAGTAACAACTATTATACAGTATATAGACACTGTACCTCATAATCTACACTTGGAAAAGCAGTGGTTACTGAGACATGTAAAGAATACTTGTTGCCAAACTGTTCCAACTCTTCCCAGAGTGATGCAACAGGTGTACCATAGTATTTTTCTCCCAAACAAAAGAAAAGTAACTTTCCAGAATTTTCGGTGATTAGCACACGTGGCACATCATTTCTAAGGAGAGGGAACATGGTCATTTTAGCAGGGTCATCACTTTCTCTGAAGTGGAACTTGTCTAAATAAACAAAGTTATTAACTGATTTTATCACTGTACAGTAAGTATATTCATAGCCAGTATGTTCCATGATTTTGGATCCATCTGGAAAGTTGCTATCTAAAGACAAACAATAATAAGCTCTACGGCAATGATATTGCTGGAGAAACATCAGCATTTGTGTTACAACGTGATCTTGAATAGTACCAACATTTCGAAGTGATGAAGGTGGAACTTTAAGAATTGAACAATTCTGTTGCTTGAAAGTGGGTGGAAAATTAATAACATCTGAACAATGACCAGCTTCATTGATAATCACTACATAAAAATGTTTGTTCAAACAATTGCAACTCAGTACAGCATCTAGATGTTCTTGTTTCCTACTAAACCTTCCATAATCTAGTATTAGGATGTTTCGTAGATCCTCGCGTTCCTTAAGAACACACAGATCCTGAAAACATACTGCAGCGCTTTCCAGAGACTTTACATCAGCATTCTCCATATCTCAAGTGCAGCCTATATAGTAAAAATATTACACAGTTGTAAATGCTGACAATATCATGATTGGTATGAATTACAAACATTCAAATACACATACAAATCAGTACTAGTTCAATAGAGGATATACCCAGTATGGTCAATTGTATTTCGGAGGTCCAGGCACAAGGTACATTGATTAACTAACTAATTGCCTCTACATTCCTTGCATGACAGCATTTCAAAGCTAAAGTATTAATACGATGATGTCACTTCAGCATTTTTGTACACTAGTTGCAGAATGGGTGGCCAGTGTATATATATTGTAAGTGGAAAAGAAACAGGAGAAGATCCTATAGAAGCAATATCTCAGGTAATGACTCATTAAGAGATGCTTTTAGAGCACATTTACTAACCAGCCTGCACCAAAATTCAGGCAATAGTGAACAGCACATGACAATTGTTGACCAGCCTGGACTTCACCCTGAATTGGCTATGCAAATATGTACCAGGTTGTGCAAATGCACCAATCTGGTAGTCTCAACAACTAACAACACACTGATACTGAAGTCCCACTGGTCAGTCATACATGCCAGTTGGTAATCCTGTTGTTACAGCTAGGAGAACCAAGCTGAGGATGCAGACTATGATACAGATAGGCATTAATTGGAATCACACCAACAACATGGGCGGCAGCAATTACATGTAGATGGCAGTGTTCATGTGCAACAAGAGGTCAAAAAATCCACAGAACTTTACCCCGACATGCTAGATGATAAGAATGACAACACGTCTATCATGCAACAAGTAATTGCAAATTATCTAGAAAAGCACTTCTGTCATACTCTGAGCAAAGTTAACAGGTCGGCAATGCATAAGGCACATGAGATCCACAGTAGCAAAACGGCCAGTAGTTGACTAATTCGTGAAGGACTACCTCAAATCTTGCTTCTCAAAACAAGGGGACAGTAAAACTAAAGACTTGTGATCTGACTTCATTAAGTAAAATCTGCTAGAAGATGTTAATGCAACGAAAAATGTTTGTGGCATACTAGACATAGTCTAGTGATCATTAGTATTCCTTGGAAATGCAAACGAGTTACTGTCACAGATTAGAAGGAACAATAAACTGCAGCTTGCAGATAAGTCACTGGGAAAGTACGACCCTCTCATGCTAGCAGGAATTCATCAAACGTCTACAGAACAATGTAAAATCTGATGCTTCATTAGCCCAATTAGTATCAGTTTCACAATGGTACTATGGTAACATGTCATGCACCCTACCATCTAGTGTCCAATTGAAGGAGCCCTGCTAAAAGTTGGGGGCATTGGCAGGTTAACCTTAAAAACTTGACATGAATACAGAGGCAGGGGTGTGGCAAGGACAAGGCAGACTTACTGACCACCAGTCCCATCAAAGAAATTCTAACTCAATTGTCACCTCCTTTGACAATATTAGCACCATTACATCTGGATTTTTCACACACAGACTCACTCCAGTTATTAGCAGACTATAAATTATACCTTATTTATACACAATTGAGAGATTCTTACAAGGGATCCCTGGGTTCTCACCACAGTAAAGGGATACCACCTGCCTCTATATCAATGGCCTGCAAGGGCGGCCCCAGGAATTTTGGTGACTGGTTTCCAAACTTCTGCTATACACATGGGGGCAAGATTGTCCAGAAAATTGTGTAATTTGAAATTGAATCTAGTAACAATATCAACAGTTTAAAAATAGAATTGTGTTAGGTATAATGTAAGCTGCTTAATTGTGCTTGCTTCTGGTACAGTATCAGCAGGGGCATAGCCAGGATTTTTTGAAGGGCATTCGGATTTAAAGTGGAATGTCTTAAGGGGAAGGACTGGGTGCTTCCCCTACACCATGTTTGGACGAAAATGATGCATACACAAAATGTGCCCTTAGGCAGCAACATTGAAAGGTGCTGTTTGTGCATCTAACTAGCTAAAACCTACACACAGCTGTTTATGCAGCTTATAGAAACTATAAACCTATTGTACAACTAACTAATCTTCATTTTCAGACAGTATACTGACAGCCAACTTCCAATTTCAAAGCACACGGAAACCCTCCACACTAGAGTCCCTTAGTTGGTAATACTTCTTTCCAGTCATACATTATTCTCGGCCAGTCCTCCTGTTGATGGTCAATAACTTCAGACTTGACTTGTACTCCAATATGTTCGAGACATCATGTGCCCACGGCTTGTAACAAATAAACAAGCCATTCATCAAATAAATATACATCAACAATTCACAGTTTGTGCTAACCTGACACGTGTATAACACGACCACTCAAGTTTAGCAGCTGCTACCTCGTAATATGTCTCAACTGAACATTGAACGCGCCATTTCAACCGGGCATCACGTGCGCAATTGATCACATGATTCAATAGATATGCTTTGCAGTGGTTCAGCATTAATATGATATGACCCTCAAGAGTAGTACAGAGGAGTGCCAGTGGGCAAGTAGCAACCGGAGAGCTCCAGGGTTGTAAGAGTTGGTTTTAATTTTTAATTTTTTTGAAATTCTACCCTGCCTACGCCCTTGATCAGGTGCAGATTAAAGAATTAAGGGACAGCAAATTTGACATTTGATGCATATAACAGACATGGATGTTGTTCTGGGGGTCTTGGGGCATGCCTCCAGGAAAATTGTCAAATTGTTATAAGATTTTGGACCATTTTTACTGTGTTTACACAGGTAAATAAAGTAGCTAGCTAGCTACAGGTGTACTTACAGTTCTTAAGAGAAATACAAAATATGGCTGTTCTATTAGAGTGGTTGACTGCTCTATTAGAGTATTTCGATCTGAACTTTTGTACCATTGCAAATCACTGTAAAATATACCTGAATACATTTGACCAGTTTCTGGAAACCTCAGAAACCCGACTAGATCCGCCCCTGGTCTGTTCAGAGAATAGGTTCTGTGAACTTCATCCTGGACACAATGGGGGAGGAATACTAACAGAAGAGTTGGAAATAAAAGGAGTGGTAGTTTATTATTGTCACATTATTTCTTTACTTGTTACGGGGCACATGCAACCAAGCAATCACCAACGGGACACCCTACCAATAGGGCATGTATGCACAGAGCATAGTCATGCAGCACAGTGTGAGTGGGTGGAAATTACACATACACAGTAACACAATTGACTGGCACATAAACATTAGAGTATGCAATTATAACCAGTACAATTCTGAGTGACTGCTATATTGTACTCCTGATTACCCTACCATGAAAGCCAATGGTGATCGAAGCTCAAAATTTCAAAACAAACACTTAGGATTTTTATGATGTATCCATGCACAGTTTGTGGCACATGATCCTTCTCATGTGATCCTGGGAGTTTAAAAGAGACATGGTTGGAGTTGTCAATAGCAATCCACTAGGCTTGTAGTTTTCTCATCACTCCCCATAATTTCACAAAACTGAAATCAATAGGCAGAAACTGACCAAACCATCATTTGGTACTCATAATTACTTACAATTTTAATGGGCCTACCAAGGTTACTCCCAATAGATGATAATCTTCTACTTATAATTAACCCAGACCAGAGACCACACTCTCTCCAGATGTTGACATTGAATTGATATCCTGTTCAGTACACCAGCGATGCCACTTATGCCAGGCTGTGTTTTAGGCACTGTTAGTATTTCCACTTCATCATTCAACGATAAACTCTGCAGCTATTTGAGAAAGCTCTTGCATTTCAAGATGTTACCAGAGATAGGCCAGGCGGTCGGGTACAAGCTCCCTTATAGCTGTGGTGAATCATAATGCTTTTGGTACATAGACCAGTTTGATACTGATGACTCCAGTACTGTACAACCAATACTTTGTGGTCAGCCATATATCTACCACTTACCATGAAATTGAGGAACACAAACAGGAAGTCACCCATTGGTTTCTTATATGTTGAGAGGCATATTTAACTAACGGTAAGCCCCACATTATTCCTGTTCTTGGGACATCAGAGCAGTCGTGGAGTTCACATCTAGCCACAGGTCATCTACTTTATCAACATTACAGCTAGCCAAGAAAACAGCCACATTATTGACCCTGGTTAATGCTGATAGATGTTCTGATCTACCTTACATCATGCTGGACTCAAGATGGTGTAGAATTCATGGTAATACATCTCACCAAGACAACATCTGCTAGCTATAGACATCCCAGGCCACTAAGTAAGGTGTTTTATTCTAGCTTCCCAGATAACAGCAAGGTGCATACTGTTTCTTTTCTGCGTCTCTACATCTAAAAGACAAGAAAACAACTAAGAAGTTTGGGCAACCCAAAACCCTTATTCTACACCTTATGAAAGGGAAGTATGCACCTGAACTAAAGAATATGAAGCCAAAGCAATGTTTATTAATGAAAATTAATAGCAACACTAAAGTAATTACAGTAGAAGACCTTCAAGTTTGAAACTATAATAGTTTGAAATTATAAAGCATGACTAACAATAGTACATAACAATAACTTTATTGTTTGGCTTAATGTACAATTAATAACTAATTTAATTTTTAGAATCATACAATATTGTAACTAAAATGATAATGCCTCATAATTACAGCACTATTAGTAGGGATCATTCAAACAAGGGATATATCAGCACTTGATTATGTAATAGTTATACCATGGCTGCGAGGGATTCTGCTGATATATGCACCCAAAAATCCCAAACAGCCATGGTACAAGTGATATATGTCACTTGGGGCGCACTCACCTAATAGGTGAAAGAACTAACGAGAACTCATCCCATTTGTTTTATACAGTAGCATCTGAAGATCGATCATGGTTTTAATAGCGTGGGCTAATAGCCATCAAAACGTTGTCCATACATTAAAATGTCATTAATACGTTACTATGTTTCAACACTCAATGTTAGAAAACTTGCAATTGTGGGATGGAGTTTATATTGTTATCATTTTTGTACTAAATTAAGCCAACTAACTTCACTATTGGGACAGTAAGTAAGTTATTATATTAGGTTAAGTACTTAGGACCGTAAGTTACTAACCTATTTCAACGTAGTAGTAGTAGCTTTGCTGTTTCATGGTCTGTTCAAAGGCAGATACGCGGTGGGTAGAAATACGCATCCACAATCGCCCAAACGATTATTTTATGCCTTCATTAACCTTTAGTAACAACCAACTACCCTATCTTAACAAATGAGCTAAGCTTAGCAACCACTACAAAAATGAGTCCCACAATACAAAGCTCTATGTCACTCAATATAATGAGTCAAAGCGCATCGATTCTTTGAACTGGCTGGGTATCAAAGTCACTGGCAAACCGCTTTCCCATGATATTGTCCGGGCAATATCTTGATATTGCCTGGGAAATATGTGAGTTAAACACCGAGCAGTACCTTTGAACGCCCACGCTAAAGTGGCATATTAATGTATAATCCTATGTAATCCCATACAAACAACATTGCCTTATACTGTACTTATCTCTTTACAGCACATTTACAAACGTATTTACAGTGTGTAGTTACAGGTACAATGGTATAATGTACAATATACTAATGACCTGATGGTATCTTGTCTATAT
Source organism: Dysidea avara (assembly GCF_963678975.1). Taxonomy (NCBI): domain Eukaryota; kingdom Metazoa; phylum Porifera; class Demospongiae; order Dictyoceratida; family Dysideidae; genus Dysidea; species Dysidea avara. The sequence goes on along the minus strand of NC_089272.1, from coordinate 23,408,567 downwards.
TTAAGTTGCATGAATTTTCAAAAACAGAGTTGGACACATGATACCACCATTCATACAAGATTTACATTCTGTTGATGTGTGTAACTACTGTGCCACTATTTGAGTCCCTTTTTTAGGTAACAACAATAGGATGTTCAGTGTTTGGTGTGGCAAATTAATTTCAATGGTGTCAAAATACCCACAGCATTCCAGATTATACATTCCTATAATTATGTTGCAACCTAGAGAATTTATTAATTGTGATCGTCATGTCATCAACTAGAGCATCACTCACAGTTTTATCCTAGTTTGTTATCACATATCTTTCTTTGTGAATCATTGTCTCGTTCATGTAATAGTCTGATTAGAGTCTACAATAGAGTTAGGCTATAATCACTACAGGTCTATAAATGGCTTGTCACAAGGAAATTCTTATCAAACAGTATGGTAGTACAGTTTAAGTACAAGGTACAGAGGGAACACACTCATGGGAACTCCAAAAGGCACATCCCACTGGTGATTTTGTTATTGTGGCATGGCCTCCAGCCTTGCGACTGTAGTCAGGCAGGCTAGCAATCTGACGAAAATTCGAGTTTCAGTGATTTTTTTTTTTAAATTCTATATCCATGCGCAGCCGCCTGCGAGTGTTTTCCTGTTTTGATGCTGCATTTGATGTCAGATGGACTAATACGATTCCATAAAGATGATTTTGATATTTCTTGGGTGATTTTTAAAGGAGCCGCTGCCATTTTAGGCAGCACATGTTATTTTTGGGGGCCTTTCCTGGCTTTTATCTTCAATCAGGTTAGTCTTCTTCCTTCTCCATGCAATGAAACCATATTGAGGCAAAAATTTTCCTATCATCACTTTCCTTGAGCGGCATATTTAGACACCACAAACTTATTGAAGTGCTTATGCTCGGTAGATACCTGTAACTTCACGATAGGTTGAATGCCATGCATATTAATACAATCTTGGTTGATTAATAATGATCAAGCACTGAGACCATATCTCTTAACAATCTATCATGATGACACACCCCGTTATTATTGGCCTAGCTGTATTATATAAAATAGTGACACACCCCCTGGGTGAAAGGCTGACTCAAGATACTTTAATACAGCAGTCATCCTAATAGAACAGCCACACGTGCATAGCTGTATACTATAACAAAAAAACTAGTATATTAAAAATAATTAATTTAAAAATAAAGTAGGGATCCAAACATTATAAAGTTGTGAAACAAGAGATGAATGGTGGCATTACAGCATAGCACAGTGGGAAAATCCCTACTTTGGGACTGAACAAAATGATTGTTATAACATGCCAATGTAGGGATTTTCCCACCAAGCTATGTTGTAATACCATCACTCATCTCTTGTTTCACTACTTTTTATTGCTTGGATCCTTAATTTATATAATTATTAATATACTAGTAGATTTGTGCAGATTGTAATGAAAACATATAAATAATGAGCATGCGGGCTGTACGATAATAGCGATAATACGATTATCGCGATAGGATGAAGGGTTATCGAGATAGCGATATTATATTCCTTGTAATTGATTATTATGCGATAATTAATTATGTTGCACTATAAATTGCTGACGTAATCATGTATCTCGTGATTCACCTTGTGTTTTGTTTTATCAGCGTTAGTGAAATGAGTACTTCTAGTAGTGCGAGTGATTCTAGCAGTGACTCAAGCAGTGAGTGTCGAGATAATCCTCGTGAACTGTTAAAGCTTGAAAAAGCAAAGAGTCCTGTTTGGGAATACTTTGGCTTCCCAGCGGAAAATGGGAAAAAGATAAAAAGAAGCGGACTGAAGTCTACTGTACGCTCTGCCCAAAGAAGATGAACTATCTTGGAAACACCACCAATATGATCTCTCATTTGGAATACAACCACCGCTCGGAATATTCGAAAGTAAAAGCCAAAGCGGCGACTGGTCAAAAGTGTAGTGTCGTGTCTGCCAACCAACCACCCATTAGTGAAGCTTTCCGTCAGTTAGAGCCACAGTCAACAAACTCGAAAAGGTAGAAAATTCTTAACCAATCAATAAGCCATTGTATAGCGAAGGATATGTTGCCCATTACTATAGTCAACAATGTGGGATTTCGGGCTATGCTGCGTACTTTTGAGCCAAGATACGTAGTTCCTGATAGGAAGACCTTCTCACAGAATTACATTCCAGAAATTTATCAGAGTGAGAAAGCAAGAACTGCTGCTGCTATGGCACATGGTCTAAAGAATTTTTCACTTACCACAGATGGTTGGACCTCCCGTGCTAACCATAGTTATATTACACATACCGTGCATTACATTGATGAATTATGGAATCTACAAGCTCACCTTTCGGACACCACTGAAATGCCATTGGAGCACACAGGTGTCAATTTAATTGATTAGTTAAAGGATAGCCTTGCAAGGTGGAATCTTAAAGATGATGATCTTGTGTCTATAACCACTGATAATGCACGAAACATTGTTTGTGCAACTGAAATACTATCATGGCCCCGTTTTGGTTGTCTAGCCCACACTCTTCAAATTGGAGTTAAGAAAGCTATGGAAATTCCACAAATATCAATAGCTCTTGCTTGTGCCCGCCGTGTAGTGACCCATTTTCATCACTAGCTCTTCTAAGTCTTCATACATTTTAAAACAGAAACAAACAGACTTACATGTTGAGGAACTAAGTTTGGTTCAAGATGTCACTACACGGTGGAACTCATCGTATTACATGCTGAAACGTTAGCTTCAACAGCGTCAGCCACTGTGTGCTACCTTAATTGAAATTTAAAAAACAGATTTAATGCCTAGTGATGCTGAGATTTCAACAATGGAAACATTTTTGGAAGTTTTATAACCCATTGTGGAAATCACTGAGACACTGGGTGGTGAAAAACTAGTAACCATATCAGCCGTAAGGCCACTATTACACAAGCTTTTGTCAATACATTTGGTTGAAAATTCTTCAGATTCCTCACTGGCTAAAAAATGAAAAAGATTACGATGGGTGATCTCAAAGATCGTTACGATGATATCATGAGCTTGATTAACAAGGCATGCTTCCTTGACCCTAGATTTAAAGCTCTTGCTTTCATGACTGACAGTGACAAGAGCTTTACAATTGCTTCTGTGGATGAAGAAGCACAAGAGTTGAATGATGATGATAGCACCAGCCTTGATACTAGTACAAGCACTATTAATCTGACTGATGATGATGATGCTCCTCCACCATCTAAAAAGGCCAAAAAAGGCTTGATGTCTTTGTTGGATGATGTTGTTAATTCCAAATCTCAAGATGAAGCTGCTCCACTATCAGACAGTGAAAGAATCAAAGATAGAAAGGGAAATGAGCAATTACATTACCATTGAAATTGATCCTAGTACAGTGGGTAATCCTCTAGTATGGTGGAGAGACAATCAGAAACACTATCCACGGTTAGCACAGTTAGCCAGAAAATTTCTATGTATTCCAGCAACCTCAGTGCCATCAGAACGTGCATTTAGTGTGGCTGGACATGTAGTAAATGAAAAAAGAGCCTGTCTACTACCGGAGAATGTTAACATGTTGGTCTTTGTTGGTGAAAACCTAGAAGTTGACAAGAAAAAAGATAAATGTAAAAGTAACAATATGACTAACGGTATAACAATATTGTTTATTGTGAGACTAAACCTTTTGTTTTAACAACCATTACTTACTTGAAAGTTCTTTAGTGTTCAGTGTTACATTGTATGATCATTATCGAGATAAATTGACTTTTATTATCAAAATTTATCGAGATATAGGTTTTTTCATTATTGCACAGGCCTACACTATTTACAATCATAATTGGTAGTACTTATATTGTCCAGTAATCAAACGAAACGTTTCTTGTGGTTTGTTCAACTTGAAGCCATTACACAACAATGGTATAGAGGTAATAAATTAGGAACAGCATAAGGGACCATACACCACCTGTAAGTCACACATGTTTCGCACATCATAAACCGCATAACCGTACAACTACAGTAGTGACGTCATCCACACTTGGTACACATGACTAGTGCCTCAATGGCTATCCAGTGGTACTATTGCCTGAGGGCAAGGATCTATAATTGCTCTGCATGTTTATAAAAACATCAAAAGTTACTGAAAGTTGTGCAGTGACACATTAAGTTACACTTCTAAAATATGGAGTGATTTCCAGTGCTTAGAACTCTATTTCAAGTAGTAGTGCTTCCCAGCCGAGTATTCAAAGATTCAGGTAGAGATCACAATTCCTAGTGCTGATAAGGACATTTCCTTTGTGACATAATAGAACACCTTCCATCAAACAGGTCAGAAGACAGTAACCAACATCCGTATAGAAGTGGGAACTGTGTGACTTATTGTGGTGCACAACTTATGATCCCTTACATTACCTGGCAAAACCAGACCAAAATTGTTAAAAACCAGTGTTGGGACAGTTACTTTTTAAATGTAACTCGTTACATGTTACATATTATTTACAACTGAACTATTTAGTTACAGTTACATATTACCCATATAATAAAGTAACTATAATAATATTACATATTATATTATTTTGTGTCCACAGCCTTAAGCTGTCACGTGTGAAACTACCACTTTATCACGTGACATGATTGTGTTGTTGGACAATATGTAAATCTTGGTTATAAGTAAGAAGCTGGTGAATAAGCTTCATTCAGTAGGGTCCGTTACTTCGTAGTGGCTAGGCGTTACTCAGTGGATTACTAATGAGATTAGTAACTTCGATTCATTACTTAAAGTAATAATATTACATAATATTAGACTCGTTACAGTAATTTCATTACTTAGGTAATGCGTTACATTTGCAAGTAAAGTAACTTGAGTTATATTACCAATTTTTACAGCATATTTCGTTATACTACTTAGTTACCAAAAAGGGTAATAATATTACGTAACGCGTTACCCCCAACACTGTTAAAAACAGTATATGTGACCAGATTTTACAGAACCGAACCAAATCGCACACCAGGCAAAATCAAACTAACACCACCAGTGGATAGCTACACTATCGTACTACAAGTTTTGACCCTCGGCACTACTCAAACTACACGAGGCTGGTTTTAGTAGACGTCTTTTCTGGGTGGTGTGGAGTGCCCAAATGGCGGTTTCAGGCCTTGTGAAGGACCTGGCTTAGCAAGAATCAGTGGTTTACTGGTGGACAGCCTCATAATGTTGGCCAGGCGTGTCCTCTGTAGATTTTGCTACATATCAGCCACTAAGGAGCCAGCACAGCCCTGTAATCTCGTGTCTGGACTCCAGTCGTGGTCTGCCTCCATTTTGAGGCCTATCTTTTGCCCTCCCCGCCACCCCCCAGCCTCCACCCCTTTGTGAGCACTCGTGAAACTACTTCGCTCGTCCAACTGCTCAGATTTTCTATCTTATTTGGCGGGAAACTGTACAAGCAGCTACAAGTACTGGAAGTGGCTTGAAAGGTAACAGATTGATGCATCTTTTGTGTAAATTTCATACGCGTGCTTGCTATCCTTGGAGAGTTATGCTGGCTTCAATTCTTTAAAACCGTTTATCTCGAAACTTCTAATGTGCGATTTGGATCGTTTTTCCAAAATCCAGTCACATATCTACTTGTACTGGAAGTAAGTAAAAACTATTATGCCTCACCTTCACCCTTGCTTGAATTTATAACCGATATCACAGTAAAATTCCATGCAACTCATAATCTGTACAGAGTCTTCCCGCTACTGTACCACCGACTTTTATTTCGTTGTGATGTAGCTAATGATATTAATAAGCTTCCAAATGTATCGAATGATGCCAGATGTTTTAATATGATCTAGCATGGTGTCTATCTATCAGGATGCGTACTTGTAAAGTTGTCAACATGTTAGTTAACACAAAATACCTCCAGCATAGCTAGCTGCTAACCGGCCATCTGATACTTTGAATTGTTTACCTATATAGTTGATAAAAACTATCTATTTTATTATTATTATTTATCTAATTTGTCAAAATGACAGGGTGGCACACTTTACGCTGCTAAAAGGATAGTTTCACACCGTTGATCATGAATTTAAAGAATGTTCGAGGGGATGTTAAATTTCTCAGTATCGCGACAGCTGGGCCACGTACACCATATGGCAAGCACGGGGTGAAGCAGCCCCATCCAAAAACAAAACATACACTGTACGGCGAGGTTACACACTAGTACAATATACGGATCACCGATAATACACTTACAATTCAGTGGTATGAATCCGAGTATGATTCCAGCTTCTCAATAGCTAGAGTGATCCGGATAAGACCCGGCCTCAGGCAGCGCCAGTCGAACCAGCGGAACCGAGTCGTTGCGGTTCAAACTTGAGACGCTCAAACCCAGCAAGTATTATATACACAGTCTCTCCAGTCAGCAGAAGGTAAAGAACAATCCTTGATGGCAGTGAATGATAAAACCGCAGAACCAAGACAATAACAACGCAGTCAGAGGTAAGTACCCTAATCACGTGAACGAGTTAAGCCGGGAGCGCCCGCCCTTAAGCAATGTCAGTACTTTGTTAAATTTTTATTTTTATTTTTACAGGATGACAGTATCAGCCAAATATCCTTCTGTAAACATAGTAAGTGAGTCCTCAGTCACACCCCACAAGTGGGCATAGCAAGGAAATGAAAAAAAAAGTTTATATACCCAGAGGCAGTAACAAAAAATAGTAGAATAAAAGGTTAACAGATTTTATAAAAGGGGCCACCAAGTGAGTCTACAAATGTACTACTCCAACGTTTCTACTTCACACATCATATTAGGCCTGGCTTAGGCTGGCTATTGTCCATGCAGTCAGTAAGGAATTGACCTAGCAATCCAGGGGTGTGTGTAGTAGCTATATCCCTGTGAAGAGTTGAGATGTACTAATAATACCATTGCATTAGCTTAAGGCATATCCAGTTGACTTCTTTTTTTTTGTAATAGAGGGTATGCCAGAGGAATGTGTTGTATCTGACAGTGATTTCACCAGACAGTCCAAATATAATATACGAAATTAATTATGTATGCAGGCATTAAAGCTGGTGTGGTTTTATGAGGAAGCCAGTGAGAGGGATTACAAAGTGAACTTCGCCATTCCACCAATCTGGTCCACACTTCTATTTCAATGAATCCAGACATACTCCAAGCTAGGCACTAGTAGAGTTAGGTTAGTTATAGTACATACTCCATAACAGTAACTAGTTACTCATTACTTCTATACCACGTACACTATTGGACAATTTCTTTCAAAAAAAATATCTAAAAAGTCAAAATGCATGCATGGCCCCAATAAATTTTTATTTTCATATATAGTATTTTCAGTGGAATATCCAATGAAAATAACCAATGAAAAACTATAATTTCATGGAGTATTCATTGGTAAGTTTCCAGCAATGGATTTTCACAGGTTTAGTATACGAGAAAATTTTCTTGGCCATCCATTGAAATTTAGACTTTTCAGAGGGTTTTCAAAATTTTCAGATGATTTTCAAAATTGTTTCCATTGGGTTTTCACGATAACTCTTCCAGTAGTGTGTAACATGCAGTAGTTACAGTTACTGTGTTTTTTAAAAGTAACTATTGTGACTAAATTACTTACATATGCTTGTTTGTTTACTTTTGTAGCAAAGATAATTTCACTTTGTTACACAGACAGCCCAAATCATGGTGTACGGTATTAAAATGTGTCTAGCATGGCACAATAATTGCAGCTCAGAATGTTTGGCTTAAGCATGATTTTTAACTATTGTGATTTGTTTGTTTTGTGGACAATTATAACTAGTTAGCATTACTTACAGTATAATTACTTTATAAAAGTAATACTGTATAATTTTTTTATTACATTTCTAGTTACTCCCAACTCTGTACCTAATATAATTCACTCATATTGTAGACCTAATAGTCCAGTCATTAGGGCAATTGCCTAACTCAGGAGTCTGAGGTCAGAGTTGTCAATTCTTAATTTGTTTAAATTAGTTGGCTATACTTCAATGTGAAAAAGCCCATTCTCAGGATACTATACTCAAACCTCTTAAATTCTTACACGTCATATAGACATGAGTTTAAACTGCAAATTACTATTATTTTTTGCTGTTACAACACAATAATGTGAGGATAATTGGGTTTGCTATGCATATATTATATATAACTTCTTCTACCAGCATTTGACCAATAATGCATTCATAACAAGGAAGCGATATATGTACACAAAATGATTATACAGGTAACGAATACAAAATGCATAGGAAATGTTGTAAGGAAATCTAAAACTATCTTTTAGAATGAAGTTGCAGGGTCTGAGCACATTGCTATATATTGCATTATGATATTAAATTTTAAGTCCAGTAGTAATCTCATAGAGCACAGATTTACATTGTGGATGGATGGCTGTGCCCTATATATACATCAGTTGAAACTAGGTCAACTAAAAATTATGGGCACATTTGATGCATCTGTGTGTTCTATCATGAAGTTCAATGGATTATTTTAGTAGCATAGCCATGCAGCACTGCTTGTATATATGTTTTATTCCAGTGCACGTAAGCAAAGTGGCCCCAGTTGTCCCCAATCAGCCTGTCAATCCTATGCATGCAGATGATAGTGATATATACCAATTTCATCTTTCTGCGTAATAAAATTTGTGATGAATACTCTTTGATTTATCAAGGTTAAGAGTGATAAGTAAGTATGCTTGAACAGTGGCAATTAGCATACCTTGGCTATCACACTTTCCTCTGTGTGTAGGTACAGTATAATGTATATGCACATTTTAAAGTGTACCACTACTATATAGCTACAGTATAACACTCTACCTGCAGATATCTATACTTTAATAATATTAATACATGTACATCATCTTCATTTTGAGCAAGTTAATAGGTACCTATATAGCTTGAAAATTGCTAGATAAATGTTGGAAATTCTGTACAATGAGATAAGCCATGTGCACTTCAACTTGATTAGTTAAGTTTTACGGGTGAAAATATCAAACGCATAGGGCCAGTATACAAATAAAACTAGTAATAAAAATTTGCTATTTTAGCTTAATTTTCTACTTATTAAATCTTTCAATTTGTAAAAAAGTGGGTTGGCCAAGCCTTTGAAACAACTAATTAAGCTGAAATGTTGCCTAAACCACATACAAACTCCAGTGCTTAGAATAACTTGCTCAGCTACCGACAAATCCCGAGCTCCTATTATGAATCATATACTATAAAAATATTCTCTTACATGCCAGATTAATAGAATAGAATAGCATCCAGTCTCATCATGGCTCTCCACAAATACCTTTTTTGGAATACGCTGTATGACTATCACATTACAAAACAATTTCTTATTTTCCAGGGCACAGCTTATATATATGTAGTATATACTTGAAAACCATACAATGATTTACAAAAAAAGACAAATATATTATATACCTGTATTTTTAATTTACTAGTGCAAATGTGTGGTACATTTCTGCTGTACACTGTACTTCAATATTGGAAGCATAAAACACACAGTAATATATTATTCAACTACTATGGTTAATCCCGTACATAGGTTATTAATGTCCGTATTACTGTAGTATCTAGTGCGTAGAAAATAATCTGCATGTCAATTTCTTTAATCAGTAGAACTCCTTCCTGATTAAGACAAAAAAAACAAATACATAATTTGCATATGTAGTACCTGAGACAATTAATGTTATTTACTTATTTATTAAGACTTTACAGCACACGTGCTGAAGGTCTGTAGGACTCCTGGTCCTACAGCATGTTTAAAGTTGTTACATAAAGTATGTTTGAAAAGGAGAAAAAATCCATGATTGAAACCCAAACTCACAGCCATCCGATTAACGCTCAAACGCTTACAGGAGTCTGCCAGCAGTCAAAATGTCTTCTCCTTGTTAATTTCAAGTATTTGCATCCATAGGAACCTTAGAGAGTGACTTTATTATCTCAATATGTGACCTAATTATAATCAGGAAAAACCATCGATGTACAGACATGAATAGATTGAGAAAATATGTGATTTTAATCCTTGGGAAGACCAAAAGCTGCAAATTTTGATATTTTCACTATAGATGCAGCTAAAATATAACTAGTGTTTAACTTACTTTAGTTCATAGCTATTAAGCTAACAGTATCTGTAACACAAGCATGCACATGACCGTGCAAGGTGGGTGCATGATGGTCAGGTAAATGGTACGTATATTAAATGAAAGGTTATATGGAGTCTCAAGCCTTAATAGGGGCCACTCAAAGCAATAGGTACATGTGGGAAACTGTCCAAGGTCAGTGGCATTTCTAGGTGCCAGCTAGAGAATTCCACTGGTACATGTCTCCCAATTTACTTGTGAAAATCAGCAGCCTGAACAAAATGTTTTATGTGCTTTTAAAAAGATAATAATGCCCAGGTGTGACCATGGAGGCTTGGGTTAGGGGAATTGATATCATTAACACGAAGTTGATTCCATAAATTTTTAGTAGAGGCAAAAAGAAAATTTATATTATGTAGTGTAAATGTGTAGTGTAGCTATGTGGGAAAATCCCTACATAGGCATGTTACCACCATCTGTTCAATTTCAAAGTAGGGATTTTTCCCACATAGTTATATCTAATCAAAAACAGCCAAGTTGTAAAAAAAGGAGTGCGGCCCTTGAAAAGGCTATGGTGAAAAAAAGATGTGAAATCCAAGGTGGCGGCCAAGAAATGGCTGTGATGGTAGGTTAATGGTAAAAATTTTAATAACAACACTTCAGGTGAATTTGGTGCCGCTAGGTCAATTGGCACAAAATTCACCTGAATTGTCGTTATTAAAATTTTTACCATTAACCTACCATCACAGCCATTTCTTGGCCGCCACCTTGGATTTCACCATAGCCTTTTCAAGGGCCGCACTCCTTTTTTTACAGCTTGGCTGTTTTTGATTAGATTTCACTTCTTTTTGTATTTGTATACCCCAAAGCCAGCCTATGGCCAGCTTTGGGGCTTTTTAACCTATATATTTTTCTTTACCACAGGAAAAAGAAAAAGATGAAGCAGATTTTATAAATACTTTAACTCATTCTGATTTTATCAGTAAATGTACAAATTATATATATAATGAGTTCATAATATAAAAAGAGAGCATATATTTATTACATGTCAATTAATCCCCACAGGATAATTTGCAGCTGACCTCTCTACTGGGTGACTTGAAATGTAGCTGAACTCTCTACAGGGTGATCTGCTTGTACGTAGATGAACTCTTTACAGGATTCTCTCTACAGGGTGACTTTACTCTAGCTGAACTCTCTGCAGGGTTATCTGTTTGTAGTTGAATTCTCTACAGGGTGATTTGTTTGCAGCTGAACTCTCTACAAGGTAACTTCTTCTAGCTGATCTGTCTACAGGGTGACTTGTTTCTAGCTGGTCTCTCTACAGGGCGATTTGTTTGTAGCTGAATTCTATACAGGGTGATGTGTTTGCAGCTGAACTCTCTACATGGTGGTTGCTTTGTAGCTGAACTCTCTAAAAGGTGACTTCTTCTAGCTGAACTCTCTACAGCGTGATCTTTTCATAGCTGAACTCTCTACAGGATGATTTGTTTGCAGCTGAACTCTCTACATGATGATTTCTTTGTAGCTGAACTATCTACAGGGTGATTTGTTTGTAGCTGAAATCCCTACAAGGTAACTTCTTCTAGCTGATCTTTCTACAGGGCGATTTGTTTGTAGCTGAGTTCTCTACAGGGTGTTTGTTTGCAGCTGAATTCTCTACATGGTGGTTTCTTTATAGCTGAACTCTCTACAAGGTGACTTCTTCTAGCTGATCTCTCTACAGGGTGATTTGTTTGTAGCTGAACTCTCTACAAGGTGATACTTCTAGGTAATGTCTCTACAGGATGACTTGTTTCTAACTGAACTCTCAACAGGGTGATCTGTTCATAGCTGAACTTTCTACTGGGTGATTTGTTTGCAGCTGAACTCTCTACATGGTGGTTTCTTTGTAGCTGAACTCTCTACAAGGTAATTTCTTCTAGCTGAACTCTCTACAGGGTGACTTGTTTCTAGCTGATCTCTCTACAGGGTGATCTGTTCATAGCTGAACTCTCTACAAGGTAACTTCTTCTAGCTGATCTTTTTACAGGGCATGTTTGTTTGTAGCTTAGTTCTCTACAGGGTGATTTGTTTGCAGCTGAACTCTCTACATGATGGTTTCTTTGTAGCTGAATTCTCTACAAGGTGACTTCTTCTAGCTGATACATGGTGACTTGTTTCTAGATGAACTCTCTACAGGGTGACTTGCATGTAGCTGAATTGTCTATCAGATTAACTGTTTGTAGCTGAATTCCGTACAGAATATCCTGCAATGTACTATAATTCTGTAATGGAATAAGTTATAAACGTAGCAGAATGCTCTATTAGGGTGACTGTTCTATTAGGGTATCTCGATCTCCCATTTGCTACACGTAGTTGCCTTTCGAATCATAACTCAGTGGTTTGCAATCCGATTCTTCTGTACTACTGCAAGGACTTTCTATGATGATTATTCCAGCTACACACTGATTTTCAGCTCATTGCGCTAAGCGGTTTGCCTGGTAGATGTGTAAACTAATAGTTTTTTATTCATAAAAATCAATCGAGGAATTTTGACACAGGTTGGGTTTTGTGTCATATCTCCATGGTCTTTATCTCAATTCCTTTCAAACTACAAAAAGGCACTCCTACGATGGTTACTCCATCTACATATAAATTTTCAACTCATTCCTCCAAGGGGTTTACCCTGTAGGCATGACAGACCTTCGACCTTATTTTACGCACATAATCGGTCATAACTCTGTGTATATTCATTGGAGTCCTACCAAAGTTGGTACTGAGATCCGCCTTAATGAGCCCTTCAAGTGTGCCAAATTTCAGCCCTATCCGAGTACGCATTCGTGTTTTATGTAAATATTTTAATAACGACAATTCAGGTGAATTTGGTGCCGCTTGGTCTTGGCACAAAATTCACCTGAATTGTCATTATAAAAATTTTTACCATTAACCTACCATCACAGCCATTTCTTGGCCGCCACCTTGGATTTCACATCTTTTTTCACCATAGCTTGTCTGAGGGCCGCACTTTTTTTACAGCTTGGCTGATTTGGATTAGATTTCACTTCTTTTTGTATTTGTATTTAGGGCTTTTTTTTAACCTATCATTTTTTCTTTACCACAAGAAGAAGAAAGATGAAGCAGGGTGATTTCTTTGTAGCTGACCTCTCTACAAGGTTATCCTTCTAGCTGATCTCTCTACCGGATGACTTGTTTCTAGCTGATCTCTCTACAGGGTGACTTGATTGTAGCTGAACTCTCTACAGGGTGGTTTGTTTGTAGCTGAACTTTCTATAGGGCGATTTGTTTACAGCTGAACTCTCTACATGGTAGTTTATTTGTAGCTGAACTACCTACAATGTAACTTCTTCTAGCTGAACTCTCTACAGGGTGACTTGTTTCTAGCTGATCTCTCTACAGGGTGACTTGTTTCTAGCTGGACTCTCTACAGGGTGATTTGTTTCTAGCTGAACTCTCTACAAGGTAACTTCTTCTAGCTGATCTTTCTACAGGGTGATTTGTTTCTAGCTGAATTCTCTACAGGGTGACTTGTTTCTAGCTGATCTCTGTACAGGGTGACTTGTTCCTAGCTGAACTCTCTACAGGTTATTTGTTTGCAGCTGAACTCTCTTACATGGTGGTTTCTTTGTAGCTGAACTCTCTACAAGGTGACTTCTTCTGGCTGATCTCTCTACAAGATGACTTGTTTCTAACCGAACTCTCTACAGTGTGATCTGTTCATAGCGAAACTTTCTACTGGGTGATTTGTTTGCAGCTGAACTCTTTGCACGATTGTTTCTTTGTAACTGAACTCTCTACAAGGTAACTTCTTCTAGCTGATCTCTCTACAGGGCAATTTGTTTGAGCTGAACTCTACATGATGGTTTCTTTGTAGCTAAACTCTCTATTAGGTACCTTCTTCTGGCTGATCTGACTACAGGGTGACTTGTTTGTAGCTGAATTCCCTACAGAATAACTTGCAATGTAATATAATTGAGTAAATTATAAATGCAGCTGAATGCTTTATTAGGGTGACTGTTCTATTAGAGTATCTCGATCTCGCATTTGCTACACGTAGTTGCCTTTCGAATCATAACTCAGTGGTTTGTACTCCGATTCTTCTGTACTACTGCAAGGACTTTCTATGATGATTATTCCAGCTACACACTGATTTTCAGCTCATTGCACTAAGCGGTTTGCCTGATAGACACGAAAACTAATAGTATTTGTATTCATAAAAATCGATCGTGTAATTTTGACACAGGTCGGGTTTTGTGTCATATCTCCGTGGTCTTTATCCCGATTCCTTTCAAACCACAAAAAGGCACTCCTACGATGGTTGCTCCATCTACATAGCAATTTTCAACTGATTCCTCAAAGGAGTTTACCCTGTAGGCGTGACAGACCTTCGACCTTATTTTACGCAAATAATCGGTCATAACTCTGTGAATGTTCATCGGATTCCTACCAAAGTTGGTACAGAGATCTGCCTTAATGAGCCCTTCAAGTGTGCCAAATTTCAGCCCGATCCGAGCACGCATTCGTGTTTTATGGCAGATTTTGCGAAGTGTGCGAAATGAAGAAGTAGAAGAAGAATAAGAAGAAAAAAACAAAGAAATTAAAACGAAATTTTGTTCGCTCGTATCTCGGAAATGGCTGGAGTGATTTTTTTCATATTTGGTGTGTAGACTCCCCTTGCTGGCCGGCACCTCTCTAGCAAATTTGGTTCCAATCGGATAAGGGATCACAGAGCTACATAGGTGTGAAAATTGCGTTTTCTTTCTTCCTGTTAATATACTCACGGGTGGCACGCCGGCTTCTTGGGCTGCACGACAAAATACCGTGTGTCTTGATGTCATTACATGTTTCTGTAGTGACAAGTAATAAGCCTTCCCACAAGTCCCTATAGTGGGATAGCATTCACTGATTAGCTACCAGCACTCAAATCTCCTGTTTCCCTACATTTTAGTGCTGGAATCCTTAAATTAACTGTACCAGTTTGTTAATTTTTTTGTTGTAGCATGCGTAACTATGTAATACACATGTGGCTATGACAGCTTTATTAGAGTATCTCAATCACTACTTGCCTTGAATGAGCTATGCAATAGAATAAGGGGCATGGATTTCCATGTCTAGTTTTCCACTGCAAAAACACAGCTGATTGCAACTAGATCATTAAGGGTATTGTACTGATCATTGGTGGTATGTTTTGATTATTTAGGGATGTGGTCAGACAATGCAATCATTTTATAAGTGCAACTACTTGTATCAAGTCCACTTACAGTAGTTTAAGCACTTTAAATAGTCTAAAGTTTCTCTAAGGAAAGTGCCAATGTGAAAACTTAATGCATCAGTATGGTTTCCTTGCAGGGGAGGTAGCAAGCTACATGTGTAATTATGCCCACCACCCCCTCCACCTAAATAAACGTATCTCTCTGTTTTGTTTCTTTGCATACAACCATGTGATTAAAAATAAAAGGAAAGGCAAAGTGCAGAAGGTAGATACTTGTCAAAACCAGAAAACGCACATGCCACTTATGAGTTTGTTATTGTGGCATGAAATGGTGGCCATGCGCTGCTTCATTTGGCCTCTAGCCTTGCGACTGTGGCCAGGCTGGTGAGCAAGCAGGCAGACAGGTTTTGGCTTTTTTTGCAAAAATTCAATATTCGGCTGTCTGTGAGTGTTTTCTTGTTTAAGTAAAAGTGATTTTTGTCATGTATGATGTTCTATATATGATGGTTTTTAATAGTAGAATTTTGGGTGGCACCTATCATTTTAGGGGGGGAACAGGACTAATATCCAGAACACACAGTAACAATCTAAACTCTTTTGCATAAATATCACATATATACTATACCTGCAGGTTCAGAAGTGCTGTGATTGTAACTCTGAGAGTTTCCCTTATCACTAGATTCATCAATTGGTAGTGAAATAGACTGTATAATAGACAAGTAAAAGGAAAAATTAGGAATTTTAACAAAATATAGGGATCATTGAAATAAAAAGTAGTAAAACAAAGATATACTAGTGGACATTTACTCCCTAATTCAGTCTAGAAAGACTTTAATCTCAAATTCTTTTTATGCTGAATTAGGAATTAAATGTCCACTAGTATATCTTCAAGTCTAGGCTAACTTCCTTGTTTCACTGCTTTTTATTTCTACGATCCCTAAAACTTCCTATGTTTTGTTTGTTTACTGCTTTTGTAACATAATTCTGCACAGTGCATACCACAATAAAAGAAAGGTTTTATCTGAGCACCTACTCCAAATATAAATTACATGAACCATGCAGCCACTACACTTTGTTTTCAGCTATGTTCAGCCTATTACACAGCATTACACACAGTAGGAGAAGTGTCTATGCAAAATACAGACAAAACCATTACGCACTACCATGAATTGACACCTTGTGCTGTCATCAAAAGTAAATAGGACACAAAGGAGGACAGAGGCATAGAGTAAAGTATCAATTATCGGACAATTTGATGTTCAGACAGCTGCCACTCACTTCCTGGAAATCCTGCAGCTTAGGTTATTGTACCAAAAGGTAGGCTACGCCAAGCAATAATTATCCTCCAATAATCAGCTGTGTGTGATTAATAGTTTAAGAGTTACAGTCAATAGTATGCTTAGTCCGATAAATTCTATGTTCGGACAAATCTATCAGTTTTCGGACTTTGATTATTACTACCAGTAAACAATGTCCAATTTATTTCAATTTGTATGCAATATACCTGTACTCATTAGCTATTAAAAACCAAAAAATGGTTTCGTTATCTTTAGCATAGAGGGATTACGAGCCTCACAATTTTTAGCGGTATTGTCGGATGCTCTACGTTTTAATTCAGCCATGCCCACCAACGGAGTTCATGCTTTTTGTAACAAATGCACCAGTGCTAAACCACAGAAGAAGGTAAATAAATATCTTTCAAGAGTAGAGGTGTGCTTCAAAGTTGATATACAGGATATTTCCATTGGAACACAGTATTTTTGACTCCTAAATGAAGGAGATGCACGCAAGGTGGAAAAATGAAGTCACGAGAAGCAACTTTCTGACTAACCACATTTGTTAGTCTTGATGCCTCAATCGCAAATACCACCTAGAAATGGGAAAATGTTCCATTTTCTACCTTCTATGGATGCACAAAGTAACATTTTTGTACTTTTTGTTTCACCCATATAAGGTAGAGAAAGAAAAGCCTTTCAATTTCTGTGACAGTATTTGTGATAGGACACCAAGGCTAGCATGTGTAGGTGGTCAGGAGGTGGTTTCGCATAACTTCATTTTTCCACCTTGGGTGCATCCCCTTCATTTAGGAGCCAAAAATACTGCGTTTCAATGGAAATATCCTTTATATCAACTTTAAAGCACACCTCTACTCTTGAAAGATATTTATTTACCTTCTTCTGTGGTTTAGCACTGGTGCATTTGTTACAAAAAGCATGAACTCCGTTGGTGGGCATGGCTGAATTAAAGAGGAGGGCATCCGACAATACCGCTAAAAATTGTGAGGCTCGTACTCCCTCTATGCTAAAGATAACGAAACCATTTTTTGGTTTTTAATAGCTAATGGGTACAGGTATATTGCATACAAATTTGAAATAAATTGGACATTGTTTACTGGTAGTAATAATCAAAGTCCGAAAACTGATAGTTTTGTCCGAACATAGAATTTATCGGACTAAGCATACTATTGGCTGTAACTCTTAAGCTATCAATCACGCACAGCTGATTATTGGAGGATAATTATTGTTTGGTGTAGCCTACCTTTTGGTACAATAATCTAAGCTGCAGGATTTCCAGGAAGTGAGTGGCAGCTGTCCAAACATCGTATTGTCTGATAATGGATACTTTACTCTACTACATTATTCGTATAGACATCTGGGATGTCTATTTCTTACAATCCACTTGTGAGCCAGCTGAGAAATCCTGTTGCTCCTTGTAGCAGTACTGTTGACATCCTTTGACAAGACATGGGTTTCATTAGTTATAACTTAAGCCACTGCAATCTCATACATTGCCCCATATTTACCCCTAGCTGGCTTTAATTAAAGACCCAGCATTTATTTGAGCCCAGTCGTAATACAGATATATGCATACAGTAAGTCCATGATGCATTCATTGTATTGTGATATTTCAGACTAAAGTACATAACATCTGACAGTGAAAAACTTACAAAGCCCATGGCCTTTTGCCTGTGTGAAGACATCAGTCAGTCAGTAGAAAATTCCACAGATTTTAAAATTAATATTATATATATATATATGTATATGTAATAGGACGGATGGGTGTGGTATTCGGGATTAATAGTGCGAGCATTGTAAACAGGAAGGAGTAAAATAGTGCGAGGCGAAGCCGAGCACTATTTCCTTCCTGTTTACAATGCGAGAACTATTAATCCTGATTACCACAGCCATCCGTCCTATTACAAATTAATCCGACAACCATAGCAACTGTTACTAGGCAACAGAAATTCAACAAATAACCACCGCAAAAGATCAATCACGCTTAGCAACCATTACCTAGCAACCGTTACTATGGTCTCAAAATGACTTTTACCTTAGCAACCATTACTAAGCAACCATATTGTTGTTGTGCCTTGGGCATGTATCACTATGGTAACAATAGTTATCAAGTCGGACATTTACTTCTAATATAAATACACCACACTATTTTAGCCAATCAAATTAGTATTATAGATTTTTGTCAAGGGACCTTGACAAACAAGTGTAATACTAATTCTATTGGCTAATCGCTTGACGTATTTCAATATAATACGTCGAGCTGCTATTGAGAGTACTATACAGTAACACATTCAGTTGTTGGATTATTATATATATATATCTTTAAATAAATTGATAGCCACCTATTGGAAGCATTTAGGGTCATACTGAATGCACTTTTGGGCTTGGTTATACATATAACCAATACTTCCAAGGTGTCATGAAGGTATGTAAAGCTGGTTTTTGGTCAACCTTTTTGTGAGAAAGTGCAAACCTCTATTAAATTACTGTCTAATGTAATTATTTGTTGCAGAGGCATAATTACACTACATTTTGCTTTATTTTATTTATTTATTTTTTTTGCCCAAAAACAAATATAAAACTCTTCAAAAAATGCCACACTGTAGTAATATTCGAGGATACACTGCTAATCACACTACCATTACTTTTAACAACGTATTCTGTACTTATGAACACAACTTGGTGCTACTAATACTAAGTGATGACCTATAGTACGTCACTTTAAAACAAATACTATCATTTAATCAAATATATTACCTTAGGTAGTCGTGATGTAACATCACCTTCACATCCTACACAGGGATACAGCTATCAGAGAGTACCTTACTGTACCACATTACCATACCTTTAGCCTGTAAAGATGACTCCATGTCTTTTGCTAATGCTTCAACTGCAATGGTACAACGTGTCTTCATTACATCAAGCATTACATAAAAACTTTTAGTGTATCCAGCTTTCAAAGGCTGTGCAATATAATCCAGTAACTTCATAATCTTCTCTGATTCTCAATTACATGATTTGATATCAGATGCATCATCAACAGTGATAACTCTATTTGCTATGAGGTGTGGTATTAGTGTGTGGACATTGA
Source organism: Dysidea avara (assembly GCF_963678975.1). Taxonomy (NCBI): domain Eukaryota; kingdom Metazoa; phylum Porifera; class Demospongiae; order Dictyoceratida; family Dysideidae; genus Dysidea; species Dysidea avara. The sequence continues at coordinate 23,388,894 of NC_089272.1, read as the reverse complement.
GAACTCTAGTCAATTTAGAATAATTTTCTGTAAACACCGTTTCTTCTGGACATTCTTTCAACTGCCCTGATAGAATACATATAAAAGTCAAATCTATGTGTATAGCAAGTAAAATCACATAATATGATGTAGCTGGTGGTACAATACTGTATGTAACAGATGCTTAGACGCTTATGTACAAATACACACACACATGCACATGTGTTATCATTTTAGAAATACAGATCTTACCAGGAAATCTAATTTGTAGCTTTATATTTCGTACCTGTACAAAAAAAGTTTAAGGCATAATGTAATGTACTTGCAGCACATAGTGTCAGTGTCACTGTTACTGTGCTAAATATGCTTTTTATGTGTGAAGGCTTAACTTCAAAACAGTTTTCTAGCTTATTTTAAGTACCATTTATTGGTACCACCAAAGTATGACTGGGTTAGAGCCTTCTTATAATTGCTTGAGCATGAGTATAGTGACTCAGTTTACACCGACATGTGGTAATGTTTATTTCACCAAATGCAATTTAACTTGCTATTCACCGAAGTTTACCCCCACCAAAGCTTCCCACTATACGGTATCTCTTTGTTGCTTGAGCATAAGTAGTACACTTGGCATATATTGTTCATATTGTAACACAAGATATTGAATACTCAAACACAGCTAGTGAGTCTCTCATAAAGGTAGCATATACATGGATGGAATCATATAGAGGTTACATTGTGGCTTGTGTAGTATGGAAGTTACTGAAGGACTAGCTAATAATGTTATGACAGGTCAACTTGAACAGACAAAGTATAAACCCTCCTACCTGAGATGTTCTTGGATTTTCACACCACAGCTTGTGTGATTTTAATTCAGTCGATTCATGTTTTTCACAATGCAGTCCACGAGGAAGAAGTTTTTTCCCAGTCATGTGATCTGACAATAGGAAAACTAAGCAAGGCTTGGTTTTACAGTAAAAACCACACTTCAGATCAACTTTATTACATGATTGTGAGCTGATTTGCTGAAATGCAGTGATTACTGTTTGTTGGACATCAAAATGAATAGACTCAGCTTCCCCTTCATATTGTGACTGAGTTACTTTAATTTCTAAATGAGAAACTTTGTCAAGCAATAAAATGTATTGTCCAGACTCAACACAGAAAGCAACAAAGTTGGAGTAAATGCACCTCTTTCCATGTAGTTCAACCTGGAGTCTCCAACTGTCAACTTTTTGAACTAACTGAACAATTAAGCAACAAAATACTCCTCTTGGCAAAGTACCAGAGTTAAATTGTATAACAAATTCAACACCATGAATAGGTGGCATAGATTTTAACAAATCAGATTCTTCATCCTTGTAGGAATCTAATATTGCCAACATCAAATAGTCACTACTTTTTTCAGTAGGATATTGTGTGATGATGTTTAAATATTTGAGCAATTCAAGGAAGAACTCAAGTTTAATACCTCCCAGGGAATCTGTATTGATTTTGTCAATTAAACATTTACTGAGAATACCTTTTGTTTTCAGATTATTCACAGTCTTAAGATCTACAATTGTTCTATCAAATGAACAACAAACAAAATTCGTTAAATTGGTAAAAAGCCATTGTGGATTACAAATTACATATTCATCCATGCCAGGAACTTCATGGAAATACAGCAAAATGCCAAATATGTGATGAAATCTCAATGCAGCTTTAACTTGTATTTCTGCAGTATCATCATCACAACCTGGGATCAAGTATTTGTACATTTTCACAACATCAGAAATGGTCATGAAATGACTTTTCTGTTTACCACATACAAGCCTGATTTCCATTTCTAATATCATCCATGTTACTGGTACTTCATAGGTAGCCTTTTCGTCCATAATGGCTTTGATCTTAGTGCGTATCCTATCTACTATTGTACCATCCAAAAATTCTGTCTTTCCAGCAACTGTATTGTCCACTGTAAACAACACTTTTTGGTCACTGCTCCAAACTGATACACTATCACTGGGTTCTAGTTGTGCAATCAATTTTTTTACTTCTTTGTTAACTTTATCAACGTCCTCTTCTTTAACCATGTCGAGGTGTGTTCCCACAAAACACAAATGAGACTTTTGATCTTCATTACTTTCTGAAGGTGGTATTGGTAGTACACCTGGAAGGGGAATATCTTTGACCATGGAATCATTCAGCAATGCAGTGAGACATTTTATCAAATCTTTGTTGGTGTAATTCAATGGATATGGTTCATAAGACTTGATACCATATCTATAATGGTGCACTTGTACTCGCTCATCAAATCCCTTAGCTCCCAGTACATGAAGCATATTTAAGACAACAAACGTAACAGTAGCTGAAGTATTAACAGCTGGTAACATGTTTATGAACTGTGGTTGACCACCAGTGTCCAGTAATGTGAGGATGTCCCATACTGGAAGTGGCTTTTTAAACTCACTTGTAAGATTGGGAGACTTTGAGTATAATCTTTCTTCTGTAATAATATGCTGTGGTATTTTTAATGGTGGTTTACAACTTTCTGGCTGTGCCTTTGGTAAATCAGTGAACCTACTATCTTTATGAGAAGCTGTTGGTGGTTTTGCAATGACAACAGTACTTTCATTGAGTTCCACATATTTTGAATCATGAGGCGTGGGTTTAGACAGCAACTTATAATGAATACGTAGTTTAAGTTGATGAAGTTCTTCAGCTGGATTAAGATCAACCCACTCTGTCCCTTGTATAGTAGCCTTTCTTGCTATCATGATTTGTTGAGTGTTGCCAAGTCCTGTACTATGGTACTGATCTCTAAACTTTTCATTTTTAAGAAAACGAACAAAGCTGGTTTTTCCAGCCCCTGATGCTCCACAAAATAAAATTTTGGCATGCCGTACCTTCATTGTATAGCCATCTTTTTTTGCTTCATTCATCAACTGTATTACTTGCTCATCTACAACAAAAACCATACAATAATGGGTCTACTTAGTTCAGTACAAAGTGTATAAGCAAATTTCACAAAGTATACTTATATGTGTAGTTACTATATCAATTTACTACATATTACAAGTACACAAAGTACTTATGCAGGTAGTGTTGTCAAGTACAGTATACAACAATTATAATGTACAAATATTATGTTAAAGCATTGGCACAAATGCTGGAAGATAAAGCATGAGGTGTGTGGCCAAGATAATAAAGCATGAAGCAAAGCTGAGTGCTTTATTAATACCAAGGCCAAGTGTATAGAATAAGCAAGGCGATGCAGGGGTGTATGCAGGAGTTTTGAAAAGGGGTTTCCATTGCAGTTACGTGCTGTTCTATTAGAGTGTTAATATTGCCTGACTGCTTTATTAGAGTATATGTTGCTATAATACTACATAGTGCTATGTACCATGAAGCTACCTAACTTCAAAGGCAAATTCCAGGGTACATATCTCATAAACCATGGCTTGCCATGGTACATTTAAGTTAAACCATGGCCTTGATATCTGGTGAGGGAACGTTGGTTTGTTTTTATAAGAATCCTGGCAGCATTCAATTGTGGGAGTTTATCATTGCTCACATGATGAAAACCATGAAGCCGATTTTCCATCTTACAGCACACAGACAGAGGCGATTCAACTCCCTTACCACCCTATGAGTTGACAAATGAAAGTTCAAGGTGAGAACTAGTGTCATGGGTAATTTACAAGCGCTTCTCCGCGTGTTTGATTACGTACCACGCCCACTTTTCGTATATCATGAGGTAACCACTCTACAGCGAAGCTTACCCCTCTAGATGTTTAGAAAACTGTGTAAATAGTGTTTAAGTGATGTAGCAACTTCAAAACACTTGTAAAATCACTAAATTGAATGTTTCCGGGATATCCGTAGGATTTGCCCGTTTATGTTAACAAACGTAGTCACAACGTTAGTTGTTGCTGTCCCATAATCAAATTTCACAAGTTGGTCTATGTAATGAATTCGGTGATCGGTCTCGTATTGATTTGGGTGATTAATTGCCCGCAGGCTGCTGCATCGGCATGGTACATATCAGTTGTATCACGTGCCCTCGTGATTTGCCTGATATGTACACCCTCGAGCTTGGGTGTACATATCAGGCAAATCACTCAGCTACATGATACAACTATTACTTATTACAGTTTTATAGGTCCTGTAATTTTAAAGCATTGCAGGGGCATACCCAAGGGTGTTTCCAGGGGTTTCAAGAAATTCTTTTGGATTTTACACAGTGTTTGGAAAATGGAGAAAGTGGTACTTTAGGTTTCCAGAATTTTGGATTCATCTACACTTTACATCTCTTATCTTAGTTAAGCAATGGTGTCTCACATAATAACATCATCAATTAAGTGCACTAGTACATAAAACACACTAACATTACAGCTTACATACAGGCAGAACTGGCTGTACACTTACAGTACATGTGATAAAAGTAATTATAGTGCATCCCTGTATTGTAGCTACACTATAACAAATGTTTTAGTTAGTATATTTATTAACACTAGTTTACTAATTGGTGATGCCCAGTTGAAACCTGGGGAGTGTTGACTTAGTTGCTGTCATGCATAACATCTACCTCTTAAGTGTAAACGTTTTATAAACTACAGTTCGTGGACTAAATAGTACAGTTCACACCTGAACTAAAACCATACCAGCATTTTAGATAAGGTACAAATCTTGTATATAGTTTGCGTGCAATATTCCATAATACATGTACTTCATAGCTATAGCTAGCTGATTAGCCTGATTGTAAGATTAGACAACAACTGAGAGTGGATGTATCTGCACTTGTATAATTTATAATTAAATATAATATAGTTCAAGTAGCACTACATCACCTATATGGATTGCAGTTTAACAAAATTACATACCTTCAACAAATTTATAGTATCTTTTACCAGACTCTGTTACATATTGTTTTTGAATGTTGAATTTAGCTATTCTGTAGATAGCTTTAGAAATTTTTTTATCTCCATAGCTACCAAACCGTCTTTCTTTGGTAGTGCTATCCAGCTTTACTGTTACTCTACCACCCACAAGTTTTGTAGAACGAAGATGATCAAGGACAGAAAGAACATTATCATCACTAGTATCAGCCAAGTAGATAGCAAATCTGTAGAATTTTGGTCTTACCATTTCTGGGTAACTAATAGACACCTAAACATAATTGCAACAAATATTACAAACACATACAGTAAGTATGTAAGGCCACTGTTTAATTTTAATGCTTTTCTGTTTTTCATCAGTGCCCGTATGTATTTCCATTGCTACACATATTTCCCCATTATTAACCATTATTAGCAAAATATTGTGAGCATGTACAGTTCAGTTTTCAAGATTGTTGCAATCGTACAGTAGCTACCCCATGCGGTGCAGCCTTATTGATTTGAAAGATTTGTGAAATGAAACCCTCTGACACTTATCTGCAGAATTTTACGAGTAAGAAATTTAACTGACCTGTCACTTGAGTTCCAAGGACGACTATATATGTCCCTACATTTAAAGTGGACCAGAATCTTGTGGTTGTAAAGTTTTAGACCATATGCCCCAACTACTAGGGATGCAGAGACAGAGAGTTGAGGTATGATAATAAGCTGTGTTGTGGCAAGTTCTAGGATAATGGATAATGGTAATGACCTGCCCGCCTGCACAAATTTTCTGATGAAAAACAGAATATCACTAAACAGTGGGCCAGGCCTAAATAGTACCCCACTTAATATTGTAATTAATTCTTACCACACAATAATAGGTATCTGCAAGTAACTCAGTTGAATATAATATATTTGGTTGAGCAGAGTAACACGAAGGTACTTATTTTGATCAGTATATATAACAAACCTATTTAAGAAGTGAAATCCACGAAGGTTGCGGCCTTCAAAAACCTGGATGAAAAAAGTTGTGAAATCAAAGGTGGTGGCCATGAAATGGTTGCAATAATGTTGATGATAATAAATTTATTTCACAACCTTTTCATCCAGGTTATTTTAAGGCCGCACCTTTTTATACAGCTTAGCTGTTTTGCATGGATTATTACATACTTTAAAAATAATCACCTTTTTTGCAAAAGTTTTAGAGCACTTGGCCAGAAAACAACATTACATGAAACAGCTGCAAGGATCATTGACAGACAAGAATATGTGCTACTATACGTTGTTTTCTTTGCTAAATGAGTTTCGGAGCTCAATAACTGACAGGTCATGTAATGAAGTTGAAACTATCAGCACATTTTGGGTAATTCCCACTTAAGTTTGAAAAATACATGTCAATATGCACCTGCTTATGTATATATTGTTAACTACATCACTTTAATTTGTTGATGTATAGTGGAACCACATGCATATGCAGGGGATTCAATGTGTATTAGCTCTCCATGCATTTGATGTGATTCGATTGTAAATGTGATTTTTTTTCCTGGGCTAGATGAATGCCCTTGCCACCAGCACTTGGATAACAACAGCGTAAAACAAAACTATACAAGGGCATCAGCATTAAGCCTGTCCTGGGAATAGGCTGAATCGATGCTAGCCATTACAGGACAATGCACAGAAGATTCATACCTCCTCAAGCACATGACGGCACCCCTTAAGAGACAGAGAAGCAAAATAAACAGTGACTATAATTCATCTCTCACTTGTCAGCCAACATGGAAGCCAGCTTCTTGTACATTGTGGTAGCAGATGGCCCCATACCACCACAAGCAGAAAAGACATGCCCTCTCAACCTCCCTCACACTCTCATCATAAGCATACCTATTTTCTTGCTCATTGGTTACATATGCAGTCTCACCAATTTGAAGTTTACATGTACATAATGTAGGTATGTAGCTAAGCAATATTAGAACACTAAACTGTTATTATAGACCATGTGCAACCTTGGGAGTGGTCCTCTTATAAAATTATATGCACACAATAAGAATCAATTTGATGGCAAAAATGTATGCGCTCTGTGCTAGGAAAATTTATAAAATTTTGATGCAAAGGAATTGCTACTATTTGATAAGTTACTAGGTAATACTGTAGCACTCAATATACAGTACTTACATGTGCTGTGGCAAGTTATTCTGTTTAACCCTTTCCAGACCAAATTAACAGGTGAAAAAATATGCGTGCTTGATGTATTGATGGATTCACAACCTTGTATCTCCCAAATTGCGTGCTGGCTGTTAAAACGAACTTGTACTAACCTTGGCCAGGTCTTCGACGAATAACCAGACCAATGGAAAACCAGAACTCTCCTTGTAGTGTTAGACCTTCTTCTTTTCACGGTACAGTAAGTTTTTTGCATCCTTCTCTTTACGCGTTTGTTTCTCCTGAAGTGTTTACCCTATCAACAAAAACTAACTGCCATCTTGTCGAGTATAATGTGGTGAATCCATTGAGTAACACTACTAGCTTTTTCAACCATGAATGACCCATGAAAATTATGGCAATATTTTTCATGGTATATTCATATGTTGCACCCCATGAAATTTGAAGATTTCATGGGCTATGAAAAACCCATTACACATGAAAAAGGGATGAAATATTATAATGAAATTGTTGTGAAATTTATGTGAATTCAAAGCCATGAAAAACGCATGAAAATAGATTTACTGTATTAAGCTATGAAATACCCATGAAAGACCATAGCAATGTAAATAGCATGGTATAGACATGAAAGTCCACCATGAAAACCATGTGAAAAACCATATTAATGCTATGAAAACATATTGCAATACGTGTGCTAAACACCAATGAAATATGTATGCTAGTGTCAGGAAGTACTTATGAAACCAATGCAAGAAAATGGGTTGCAGGTGCACAGTACATCCCAGCTGGTGAGTGTATGCTGCTCGTTGCTATTCCACTTCTGAATCAGCTTGTCTAGATCTAGCTACTTGACAAACCACTGATGGATTGCAATATGCCAAAAAAATGGTTCCACTTCAGATAGACTGTACGTCATCCACAATATCTTTGAGACTTTACTACAATAAGAACTGTAATGACAATTATACTCTTAAATTAATGGTACCTGCATATATGGAGTTCACCAGTTTGTTTTCATTGCTTTGCTGTTTATGGTGGTTGCAAAATCACGCAATTGCAAGCATACCTATGACACCTGCATATTTTGCGCATGTTAATAATGACATAAGACATTACATGACATGCATTAAAACCTCATCATGATATTTCTGGATTTAAATGTGTTCTTATTATCTCCTTGCAGGTATAAGCAGCCAAATAATGCTGTCAAGTCTGCAGCAAGAAAGAAGCACAGTAATACTGTATGCTGCTGTATGGCTAGAAATTCTTGTAGAAACAAAACCTTCTAGGCTTTTTTGTATGATAAATAACCAAAACTTTGAAGGGATGGACAGATTGTCAGGTTCAGTACACAAAGTGGCAGATAGCAACAAGCAATAGGAATAATAAAAATGTGAATTTGTACTGACGCGATGGCACAACATTAACTGATGACACTTGTAAAATCAATGTTGATGAGGCTAGACAATATGCAAGAAGAACCAAAACACAATAAACACCACTATAGTTTTGTACCATCAAATGAAGTTGGCCCAGGTGACATCCTGCCAGCTTGAATCTTCATGAACACTGCGTGACTAACTCATGGATAATGGCTATGACTACAATAGACTCCACACAAATACTTCCGCAGCTGCAGCATTAATTTGATGGTCCATTTATTCAGTAGGATTTACACTTCTTCAGGTCAAGCCATATAAGCCGGTCTGACACTCTCCCTGTTACAATTGTCCACTGTTGCACTGTTTCCCCTTCATTTCACGAGGCCGGGAACACTTACGAGTAGTAAAACATAGCTGTACCTATGTTGAACCAAAGCGGCGACATGAATCATATGACTGCGACACGGCGGCTGGCGACTGACGACATTAGCTACCTGAAGAGCCAGTCTACTAGAGCAACAACAGCAAATTACCACTTCAGTATCTTTGTATCAGCTCGAGAAACACGCGGAAATCTGATGCGCTCCACTTCCACCTGGCTACTCCTGTTGTTAAGAAATAGTTTCTATGGTAATTCTGTTTGATCTAAATAATGCCGCGCAAGTTAAAGAAAGTTTTGTTTAGCTGATAGTCAGTTGTTTTCAGGGTGGAAATCGACGCATAAGTGCTCTGGCAGGCATCACTGATGTTTAGTCCCAGGCGCATCACCTGGCCCTAGAGCGGGTCGGCCGTTACTTGCTGGTGCATCTCGAATCCGGACTCGTAGCTAGCTATACTCCTGCACTCTGCTGGACACGGTAAGCAACTAGTCTCTCGTAGTCCATCGGCTCATAAATTGCACACGCAGCATTCCCATTTTATACCAAGGGTTTAGCTTTGGTTCACTAAGTCTATCGTACGTACCTGTACGCCTGCCGGGCTGGCTACTGATCAGCTATCTATTGTTAAGCCCTGGAGTAGAAATCATGGCTTTCAAGGTAAGTGCCGGCCTCCATTAGTTTTCTTCATAGAGAGTATAGTAAAACCTGGGTTTATGGTTTCTTCCAGACTGATCAGATCTTCCAGACTCTTCCCTCTAGGGGCACTGACCGTAGCTATGAATATAGTAATTAACATTGAGCATTATATCCATGTATAGTGTTTATGTGTGTGTATGGCTCACTATACTGTATGTACGTAGCTACATCATACATATGCATTCTCACTCCTGGACCTTGCTTGATCTGTAGTGAAATCAAAACTTCAATGAGAACAAACACGGCATATATATATATAGCAATAATTAAATACAAATTGCACATTAACAATTATATATCCCTTTATAGGAATTTCATGGATGTCATATTAGTATTTTGGGTAATTCATGGCTGAATCATTGGTAGAGGTTGGTTATGTGTAAAAGTAGCCAGGCGTTTCATAAGAATTTCATTGGTAACACATTTCGTACATTGTAATTTCATAGCCAATTCATTGGCGAGGCTTTGGCATGTTTAAGAAATCAACATATTTAACATGTTATTATGTCATAGGTGATTCATGGGTATATGCAGAAAGTGCTAAAACTTTCATGGGAATTTCATTGGTATCATATTATCGCATTGTACAATTTCATAGCTTATTCATTGGTAAAGGTTTTGGCATAGAGAACAGTTACATTGATTTTGATGTAAAATTCATTGCATTTAGACATACCAATGAAAAACCGATAGAGCTTAAGTAATAATATTTTCATGGGTTTTTCAAGTATTTCATGGGCTTTTCATGGATTTATCATTATTGAAAAAGCTAGTAGTGTAATGTCCCAAGTCCGTGCACGCAAGTATACGGAAGTCATGGCTGTTATAAATTCGATTACGAGCAACGTGTTTGAAAACTGAATCGCCTTGTTGAAAACCGGTTTGTTTACCCTTTTCCCCTTCATCCAAACGCTTAAACCTATATATCCCCGATTCCCCATCCATCAAAGAATTCATTAAACTTTATCCCACCCCTGTACCTTGAAATGTGCGGAAGTTACATTCGTTAATGTAATTGTGTGTAAAAACCGGGTCTTTTAGGCCCCTGACGGGCTGGAAAGGGGCCTAATATAGCCCTTTCCAGCCCGTCAGGGGCCTAATATTAATTAATTACTTTAATTAAGAACGGTTATGTATGTGCAATACAATTGTCAATACTTTTAGCCCTAACCTTTCCCACAAAATATCATGAAATTTGAAGCTCTAACAACTTTATACTATATGAGACTCTGCCAGATATGAGTTGCATGGTCTATAGTAATAGCGTAGATTTGGGCAATATTTAGACTATGGCTTGTAAGGCTCTGGTCACTGCCGCAATGGCAGCTTCCTGATCCAATTAGTGCTAAAATAACTCACTGGAATACAATCATCTTTATAATACAAGAATGCTTTCTTTACACTCTAGCAATGATTTCTGATGGCTGTTGTGACCGGAATCCAGCAAAGCACGTGACACGTGTGACAAAAAAACTGTCACAGGTATCTACCCGTAGGTATCTATTGGATTTTAAATACCTAATTAACGACTAAACTTCAAAGCATACTATGTGTGCCATAGTCTAAACTAAAATTATGAGGTGCTTCAAAAACTAAAACTAAACTACAGAAATTTTCAAAACCTAAAACTTAAAAGAAATTTTGGTTCTAAAACTCCTGTAAACCAGGATACTAAAACTAACTAAACCGCCTGTAAATTGAAGGATCTTTGATATTGCAGACAGTATCAGAAATATGTGTGGAGGTTCAGTATACCCCACCCTGTAGAGTTGACAGATGGTATCGTTGTATTGCATCTCATCCACTTTGTTTTGGAGTGCCCCATCTGCTGCAAGAACTGCTACCTCATTTCCTGCTATAGTCTCACAGTATTCTTGTTGGAGAATAATAATATTAAGAAGACAGTTATAAATACTACTTTTACCATCCATATAAGCACGAAAAGGTAGGCACATTGAAATGGAAGCTGTGTCTATGGACAGTGACACGTGCTTTCCCATGTACTTTGCACATGTGTATATTTCAAAACTTGCTGTTTGCAATTGAGGATTAGCCAATCACTGGAATCATCTTGCAGACTGTTTCAAAGTATACTAAGGATTACGTACACACAACATGTACATACATAATACATACACACATACATGAATAGGTACAAACACATAAAGATAGTACATTTACATACACGGATACATGGTCACTGCATATACACATACGGTACCTTAATATCAATCGTTGCAGGGAAAGCCGTCGTTATAGAAACATGCAGTGAGTGCACATTACCAAACTCTTTTAACTCTTTCCAAACTGATTTTATACTGTTGTTATCAAAGTACATTTCGCCAGGTGAAAAAATCATCAATTTTCCAGATTTCTCAGTAACTGGGGCACGTTCAACATCATTTTTAAGTAGAGGATAGACATTCATTACAGTTGGATCATCACTTTCTTTAAAATAATTAGTATCTAAATAAATGAAATCCCTGACTGCTTTTATTACTGAACAATAAGTATATTCAATGTCAGTATGTTCCATGATTTCAGATTTTTGTGGAAAGCTGGGGTCTAAGGATAAGCAGTAATATGCTCTGTGATAACAATACTGATTGATAAACACCACTATTTGTGTTACAATGTGATCTGGAATAGTATGGACATTTCGAATAACTTCAGAAGGAATTTTGAGGATTGAGCAAATCTGTTCGTTAAAACTGGGTGGAAATCTTACAGCAACTGATTTGCAGCTGTTTTCAATTAAAATTACAACATAGAAATACTTTTTCAAGCAACTGCTACTAAGTATGGCATCTAGATCTCGCTGTTTTGAATGAAGACTACCATAGTCTACTATCAGAATGTTACGCAGATCTTCGCGCTCCTTTAAAAAGCACAGCTCCTGAAACATTGCATTTTCTGAAGGTTTTGCTGGTGAAAACCTTTTTTCCATTGTGTAGCTACCTGCAATACAGTACATTTATATGTGTTAACACATATGTACACAAGTACACAGAAAAAATTGGAATCTTCAACTAGAGTAGGGACCATAGCACATCGATAAAAAGTACTGAAACAAGCTGGAGTAGTGCATGATATTAAATCACAGTAAAACATACACAGCAGTATGAATCAAGAACTGATTGTAAAGCACCTCTGCAATCAAAATAGCCACTATGAAAAATACAGATGATTTCTGTTACGAAGGGAAGCCATCACATGCTACCGCCAAATCGACACTGTTCGCTGTCAACAAAGATGAATGGAACACAAGGGAGGACACTGGTAAGTCCATGAAGAATGCATTGTACATACTGCGGTATATGCCAAAAGGCACCTCTCAGGCCAGAAATTGAGGCAGTAAAAGGCACCTCGAAGTGATGTCGAACAGTGAAAAAATCAAGCCCGTAGCCTTAGCCATTATCGAGTTATGCTTGCCTGAATACATCAGTCAGTCAGTTACTCAGTCAGTAGAAAATTCCAGTAAATAAATATTTTTAAAATTCCGTAGCAACTTGTTGAAAACTTTTCGGGTCGATCCGAAAGCTTGTTTGGGCTTTGTTTTACCTAACCAATACTGCCTCATCGTCGTCAGGGAAAATTGAGGCTGGTTTTTGGGTGATGTTATTTCATAGGCCACACCTACTCCTTTATGGTCCCTACTATACAGTACTATTGCACTGTATGATAGTCAAATAGAGACATCAGACAAATTAAGCATACTACAGTATTTCCATATTATGCATCCACAATGTAAAGAATAACCACAAAGCAACACAAATAATATATTCTAGAACAATCTAGAGTTTCCATTGAAAGATGTATGAAGCAATAAATTCAGTAAACCTTTCATTTATAAAGTAGGCATTAAATGAAGTGAGCAACTGACAGAGTGGCTAAGGGAGTATGGAGGTCTCTGATTCAAATTCTGGACAACTTTATAGGTATTTTTGTATATTTTTAGCCATGGTGATTAGAGTATCTCAGCCCAAAGATTTTGCACTTTGTTGCTTTTTGCTTGGTATCATACAGTACAATAGTACCATATAGTAGGGACCACAAAGGAGTAGGTGTGGCCCATGAAATAACATCACCCACAAACCAGCCTCAATTTCTGTGATGATGATGAGGCAGTATTGGTTAGGTAAAACTAAGCACAAACAAGCTTTCAGATTGACCCAAAATGCTTTCAACAAGTTGCTATGGAACTTTAGGCTATGGACTTGATTTTTTCGCTGTTTGATGTCGCTTCGGCCTGAGAGGAGAGGTACCTTTTGGCATACCGCAGTACATACAATGCATTCTTCATGGATTTACCAGTGTCCTCCTTTGTGTCCCATTCATCTTTGCTGACAACGAAAAGTGTCGATTTGGTGGTAGCACGTGATGGCTTCCCTTCGTAATGGAATTTGTCCGTATTTTTCATAGTGGCTATTTTATTAGCAGAGGTGCTTTTCGAACAGTTCTTGATCCATACTGCTGAGTAACGGGTTGAACATAGCCAACAACGAAGCGTAATGAATACTTCACTTTTCAGATGATAATTGATATAACTGGGACACGCGGCACCATTTCTTTCAGTATGCGGGAATTGCAGAAGTGCTTTTAGAACAGTTCTTGATTCGAATTGCTGTGTAACAGGTTGAAGAACATAGCTGACAACGAAGCGAAATGGATACTTCACTTTACAGATGATAATTGATATAGCTGGGACACACGGCACCATTATGCGTGGGTTCATCAGTCATAATAATTATTTACAAGAAAAGTCAACAAACAAGTACACAAAAAGTTTGAAATTTTCAACTAGAATAGGGACCATAGCACATCGATAAAAAGCACTGAAACAAGTTGGAGTATACGTAGTCTGTGATAGTAAAACAATAAGAGGTGTTATATCCCTACAGTGCTCAAGATACTGTAACGGAAATGCACAGTAGGGATATAACACTTCTTATTATTTTAACGTGATTTAGTATCATGGACTACTCCAACTTGTTTCAGTACTTTTTATCGATGTGTTATGGTCCCTACTCTAGTTGAAGTTTTTTTGTGTACTTGTAATATGCAGTGCTATAATATGGCTATATGTATACATCAATTTTCAGTGTTGGGAGTAATGCGTTACATAAGTAATGCGCTACGTAATATTATTACTTTTGTGGTAACAAAGTAATATAACGAAATACACTATAAAAACAGGTAATATAACTCAAGTTACTTCACTTACAAATGTAATGCGTTACCTAAGTAATATAGTTACTGTAACGAGTCTAATATTACATAATATTATTACTACAAGTAACGAAGTTACTAATCTCGTTAGTTATCCTCTGAGTAACGCCTAGCCACAATGAAGTAACGAAGCCTACTGAATGAAGCTTATTCACCAGCTTCTTACTTAAAACCACGATTTGCACATTGTCCAACAACGCAATCATGTCACGTGATAAAGTGGTAGTTTCACACGTGACAGTTTAAGGCTGTGGACACAAAGTAATATGATATGTAATATTATTATAGTTACTTTATTTTATGGGTAATATGTAACTGTAACTAAATAGTTTAGTTGCAAGTAATATGTAATATGTAACTAGTTACTTTTACAAAGTAACTTGCCCAACACTGTCAATTTTCATTTAGTCATACCTGTAACTGACAAAAGATTAAAAATGTCAAAACAATGTCCATTACACTATAAACATTTATTGGATATGCAGCAAACTTGATATGAAATTTTCATTTATGTCTTAGCCAAACATCAAGACACTCACAATATACGCTTTGCAAAACCACGCCTTCCTTTTAAAAACCATAGTAACCGAGCCCCCACCATTTTCATTGGGGCCAGAGTACATAGCGGCGTATGGCATATTCCTTTATACTGCTTCGCAGCACTGCGCAGCACTGCTGTTTAGTTCCTTTTGGAAAAGGAGAAGTGTGTGTTCGGGAAATGATGAAGTGTTGGGTGAACCGAACTTGGAAATCGACACCCAGTCACTGCTTTTGGAGAATTGAATATCTGGCCGTGGTCAAAGAAAGTTGTTTCGATTAAAAATTTTACTCTCCGCAAGTTTGTTATCAGACAGAAGTAGTGAAAACTTACTGTGAGTGTAATATACAGCTCACAAATACTGTCTTCTGGTATTCAATGTGTTGATTCAAGCCACCAACCCCCTCCCCCCAGCCGATCACACTGGACTATGACTTACCCTTGCCACTAGTACTAGCCAGCTACTGTAAGAATATTGGAATGATTACTCTGTTGTACTTGGTGGAAATAGGAAAAGCCAGGAGCACAATACATTAAGTTCGACATTAAGAGACTATCCAGAAAAGAGGAAGGGCTACATGTTAAGTCAAAGTGAAGTGTAAAGCTGTTAGTGTACAGTGTGGTGAGTACACATACCCCTCTTGCTCTAACGTATCTGAGGATAGCATGGTGTATCAAGAATGACAGACAAGATGTAGTGTGGTACATCAGTAGACACTAGTACTTCAGGATATGATTTTTACATAATTTCTATACTCGTCATCAGTTTTAGTTGTGTCATCATTATGCATATGGCTATCTCTGTACACTCACAAGAGCACTAGCTATGTTATATGCAGTATATGAAAAGGAGTGAATGACTAACTACTTTATGTGTTATAGAAACAATTGATAATTCCACAGCAGCTACATGAAAATTAATGAGGATGGCATATTGGATGGTGCTGTTGTTGGCAATATCACTACTTGTGCTGCTGACACATATTTTTGTAGATCTCCAGATACTGCTTTCAAACAGCTTACAAGCTGATAATCCAAACATTATGCATAATTATATACAAACTTTTCAAATATTAATTTGATGTTTCGTTCAAAAGATGTATGCATATACCGGTATGTGGAACAGAGGTCTTGGTGACCCACAGTGCTTACATGGCAATACTCTCTGATTTCTGCAATTGAAAATTCACACTCCTTGCAGAGCAGTGAGTGCTTTTATGTATTCATTCATCTAATGAGGATACCATCTAACTATTCTTCAGTGATGTCTGCAGCAGCTGAGAACACAGTATGTACCAGTACTGTGGCTTGTACTGACTAGCAGTCGTGTTTTGCGCCCTGTTCAACCCTGATAACCAGCTGCATCTAATCAGAAACACTAATTTTAAAGCTTTGAACACTCCCATAGTCTGTTGTTCAACAATACTGCTCTGCTTGAGGTGCTGTCAACATCGAACTTCAATGCTGCGCAATCGCAATTATTCCTACCGGCCCCAATGAAAATGGCCGCCGGTCGGTTACTATAGTTTTTAAAAAGTGGGCGTGGTTTTGCAAAGCATCTATTAGGAGTTTTTGTTGTTAAAAGCCGTTTTTCCATAAACCTATTAGGGTCATTCCATGTCAAATCAACAAGGAATTTAGGGTCACCTCTCGGATTTTGATGAAACTTGGTGTGTTTGTAATACCTGTGATGCGTATCACTCATGCAAAAATTTAGCTCCATACACCCAATAGTTTCTGATTTATGACCACAAATATTTTGAAAATTTCATAAAAAATTGGTCCATCTCTAAACAATTTGAGAATGATTTTACTGATTCTGCTAGCTAGTTTTCGCTATAGATCTGTGTATAACTATAGGCCACTGACCTATCAAATTAACACTCACCCCAGCTAAGATTACAGTTATTGAACATTTTGAACCTGAAACCCCCTCTGAAAATTTCTAGATCCACCACTGAAATTACATTAACTCCAATACATAGGTAGTCTTTCAATACAGGTGATCACTAATACAGGCTGCACTGTACCTAGACACTTTCACTCTGGAAGACAAACTTGGCATGGCCTTGTGTAAGTGGTTATTGGAGTGCACACTCCCATACAGCAATAATAGACTTCAAAATCCCACTGCATACCAGAACATAATTCATTATATCTCTTGAGCCCATTGGGGTCCCACCCCAAAATTTTATTAAACATAGATCATGGTCAATCATTAGTCATAAAAAATTTCAAAGAATTTCAAGCAGCCTTTTTCGAAATACAGTATAAAGGATTAAAATTTTAAATAAAGTACTTTTGAACCATAATTAAGTAGATATCCCATAATTTAGGGATCACTGGATAGGTCAGTCAACAGTCTTCCATCAGTGAAAATTGTGTTTAAAAATATTTACACAGTGCAAAGTTACAGTTGATTTTGTAACTAGAAATGAACCAATTTTTCATGAAACATTCAAGTGGTCATAAATCAGAAACTATGGGATCATAGATAATATACGAACATGGATTGGAAACAGAGAAGGGTGGAAGCGCTGCTCGAAAATATTAGGTTAATTGCATACCTCTGTTTAAAATTTCACGTGAGCCTCAATAGTCACAATACAAAACTAGCGAACAGTGGGGATCACTGGGAATCATTAGATATTTAGATTGTACTTCGTGTAAGCATTACGATGATGTACTCTGTTTTGTAAAATCACTTAGTTTTCAGTGCAAAACTGATGAAACACTTTCGCGCATAGTATGCTTGCACTAACCAGGTATGTATATTCTTCAACAAGACAGCTAGTGATTCCATACTTCATTACACCATTTATATGATTTAGTTAATCACAGAAAATGAGCATTTCGCATAATTCATTTTAACGGTGCTTAAACCGCTTCCACCCTCCTCTGGATTGGAAACGTCTATCCTAGTTACGGTGCGCCAATACATTGGGAAATTTATTGAAATGTACTGGGTGGCTGTTTGGTTTTCTCTCGCTCGTTTAAAGGCTAGTTTCAAGGCGTGGACATTCCTTTTACATTGTTTATTGTGTAACGTTTTGTACTGAACAAGAACACAGCTTGTCTGTGGACATTGGAGGGAATATCATTGGCGACAGGTGGATACTGGCAGGTACGCGTTAGCAAATATTTCAGAAGCATCTTTACCAGCTAATGTAACATAGCCTCAACCAAATAAATGTATGATAGACTGAAATGAATTTTTAGCCAAAGACTTGTCGACTTGGGTAAAACAATTGCCCAAAGTAGCGCCTGTTTTCTGTCGTTTTATCCAAACAATCTGAGTATACAGTGAAGCATTGGATATCTGGTTAGCTAAAGCCACTCTACCTGCTACAAGTGAAGTTAAGAACAGAAAACAAACGATGCTGCACTTTTTATTTCTTCAGGAAATTTTCCCAACCGTTATAAAACACTATACTTCACCTTTAACTTGTGCTGTTATTTGCTACTCACCAGTATCCATAACCAGTCCAGTCTCCACTTAGTGTAGATGCTTTGTAACCCAGCTGTAACCAACAAACACGTATTTGTAGCTTATAAGAAATGTAAAATGTTCCACCTGTAACGACTGTAAACTTTGGATGGTCTATGACATCACTACGCATATAATATGGGCGTTTCCAATCCATGATTCGTATATTATCTATGATGGGATGTATGGAGCTAAAAATTTTCATCAGTGTCCGAGAAGTGACCCTAAATTCCTCGTTGATTTGACATGGAATGACCCCTTAAAAACTGACAAAAATCAGAACTACAATCCCTCTTTTCTCAGGAATGGATTGAGCAAATTCATTCAAATTTATGGTACAGTATTACACAGGTCCCTAGTGGGATAGCACACAGAATGGTCTTCACAGGTGAATTTAGTGTAATTCAGCAGCTGGTTCTTAACTTTTACATACAGAGATCTACTGTAGCTGATGGCAAACTAGAAAGCTGTTTCATAGTATGGAATAATCATGTCCTTGAAACTTTATATAACTGAAGCTGCAGATTCAATATTGCACGCATAGCACTTTGTGTGAGATGTATCCATTGTTTCAGATACTACATCTTTGATATGGCATTAGGTGTAACTGCATTAGGTGTAACTGCATTAGGTGTAACTGCATCAGCACACATATAGGAATGTAATAGTGAAAGGATATCCACACAAAACAGCCAAGCTGTGAAAAAAGATGCAGCCTTAAAAACCTGGGTGAAAAAAGTTGTGTAATCAAAAGTAGCAGCCAAGAATTGACTGTAATGACTAATAAATTTTAACAATTACACAGCCAGCCATTATTAAAATTTATCAGCATTAACATCATTGCAGTCATTTCTTGGCCGCCACTTTTGATTTCACAATTTTTTACCCAGGCTTTTTAAGGTTGCATTTTTTTCGCAGCTTGGCTGTTTTTGTGTGGACATCATTTCTTTTTGTAATTGCAAGTTTCAAAGCGAGCCTATGGTTGGCCTTGACACTTCCTTTTGACTCACCTTTGAGCTTTTTCCAGGAATTGGCGAAGACTATGTATTTATAAAGCACTGAAATAAGATGAATTTTGAAATTGCGAAGATAGCTGGGTAGATTTAATTCATGGGAGATGCCCTACCTTGAGTAAGTTTCCACAGCATTACTGTTCAAGCACTATCGAGTTACAGATATATAAAAATGGCATTTTCTTGGTTCCGTAAAATAAGTATGTCACCAGCTGTACTTGGCTCACAACACACTTGATATAGGCTATTTTCATAATCTTTGTAGTATTCTAATACAGCACACATTTTTCTGAGCACTTCATTACAACACATATAAAATGTTCCAGAATTTCCACGAGTTATCATTCTAGTGTACTAAACCAGAACTTTCATTTATAATGTAGAAATTAAGTGAGGTGAGCAACTGACAGCAGTGACAGAGTGGTAAGGGCTTGGGTATACAGGTGTGGAGGTCCCTGGTTTGAAACCTGAGAATACCTTTTGACGATTACTTCTCAGTGACTGTTTTATTGAAGTATCAATTGCATTTTTTCACATGCTTGGATTTGCTTTATATCTCCTAAGCTAAGATGCTCAGTCCTTTCAAACCACAAAAGGTTTGCACTATGATAGTAACTTCATGTACAAACCAATTTTCGAGTTATTCTGTCAAGCAAATCACCCTGTAGGCGTGACAACACATCACTTTTGCGATTTTCAAAAGTGCACATAATTCTGTTGCTCTTAGTGTGATCTCTACAAAAATTGGGTTGTAAATGTGCTGCATTATGCTCTTACTGCCCCACAAATTTGAAGTCAATCAACTGAAGCATGTGTAAGTTATAGCAAGTGGAGTGAAAAGAAGAAAAAGAAGCAGAAGATAAGACAAACTTTGACGGAGCATATCTCAGTGATGGCTGGGTGGATTCAACTCAAATTTGGAATAAGAGGTGCCCTACCCCAAGGAAGTTTCAAGACTGGTCAATTTCTAATCAGGCACTATTGAGCTACGAATATATGAAAACAGTGTTTTCTTGGTTCATGTAAAATACACACTTGATTGTCGCACATCCACACTAACCACATGACACACTATTGTGTGTCCTGATAGTTTCAATAGATCCAGAGTTTGTACTCCCCATGGATGTACAGAGTATCTGTAACTGCTAGCAGTTCTGTTGGATGGGTACAATTTGTTCAATGAAATAAATTTCTCTAAAGAATTTTGTTCCCCCTCCATTATTCAATCTTGGTAGCGCCCTTTACTAAATGTGACTAGGGTGGACCGGATAAAGCCAATCTGGACAATCCAGATGACTTGACTCAATTTCATACAAATTAGGTATAATACTTTTAGAGCTAGCACCTCTTTGCTGGAGACATTAGTAGTGAAGGCAAATTGGACCAGATTTGTGAAAACCTGTACATTTTTCAAATTCCTGTTTATCAATAGTCATAATTTATTTAGCCAAATGTGTGTTCTGGCAAAGTTTCAGCCTTATGTTAGAGTTAAAGCACCGCTGTGCGTGTGTACGGAAAATACAGTGCGAGGGTGTGTGTCGAGAGGCTAATACAGCACGAGGCGAAGCCAAGTGCTGTATTTGCCTCGAGACACCCCCCGAGTACTGTATTTTTGGTATACACAAGCAAGGCAGTACTTTAAGTGTTATATTGTACTTCCTGGTCGCATCTGGCTCGGAGCGATGTTCTCTAGTACTCAAAACGCTGCGATTTTCGGTGATAAGGATATCAGTAAGTGTTTAACTAATCTATTTCTAGTCATAGAACGAACATAGGATTAGTTTGGCTAGTTTTAGCAATTTACAATGTTACGCACGTGATCAATCGTGCTGACTTAGTGGAGTCGTGTTTAAAGCTTCGTGATCAGACGATCAGTAAGTGTTTATACAATCTATTCCTAGCAGTATAACGAACTCGTAGGATTAGTTTGGCTGGTTTTAGCGATTTACAGTGTTGTTTACGTAACATTCCTTAAATAAATTCTCCGCATAACTGTACTGTATTTGCCCAATTAAGCACATAACTATACTGTATGACTCATACAGTATAGTTATGCAGTTGATTAATACTGTATGGAGAATACAATATGCGGCATCGCTTTGATCCTCCCACGCAAAGTACAATATATGCCAATAACTTTGGGTGATCTGTACAGCAAGTATAGGGAAAACAAATTACAGGTGCCTACTAAAACGATTGTAACATACAAAGAGAATGCCATTATGGAGTTGAAAGTTGCACTATCATGTTCGCCATGAATAAGGGGATTGAAATTCAATCAATCATTTTCCTTGTATCACCTTTCCTCACTATACAAAGCCAAAATCAGTGAAGAAAAGACTGATTACATACTACTGTTTTGACATGAAGTAAAAAACACCCATAGCTTTCATTTTTAGACCCTTTCTTTACTAAGAAGAAAGCATTCAAAAAATTGCAGAATTCTCTAATAATACACAAGTACTTCACCCATTGTATTCAATATTTTATTATAATACTATTAATTTAAGTCTGCATGATTGTGTCGGGTTTTCACAGATCTGATCACACATTGTATAAACAGGATGAGGCTTACACATAATGTGACCCAGGAAACCATTCACACAAGACACAAATTTGAGTGCTCTGCATCCCCAGCCCTGCCCACAGCTAAATTTGCTCACTTTGTGGTAATAGTGATTCAAGATTACTAGCCACATCACACATGTTGATATTCTTAACGGCATCTATGACCTGGCCCCAGGTTGCATTATCAGACACTTCCAGCCATTTAGTCAACATCTTTTTACAACACCACTGCACATCGAATCTGCTGCCGTCTCTTTCGATATTCTTTAATACTTTCTCGTGGCTGGAGTCCATTAATTCTAGACCGAGCTCGTACCACTTAGTAGCAACTGCTGGTATTATGTGTTTGCTTAAATCCTTCATTGTAGGTCGGGCTCCACCTATTGTGATAAAAGTATACGCCCATGCGACATGGCCATGTAGGCAGTAGCTCATACTGTGCCATAGGTCGTATATTCCTCGTACGAAGAATACTCACGATCTATGACTGCGCTAAAGTAGACCTACTCACCAACAGAAAAGGCCATCTTCTTTTGGGCGTAGCTACTGTATAGATTTTACAGCGTAGAGGTCTGCTTCACGCACCCGGGTACGCACCGAACCAAACAGGCGACCAAACTGCCAAACAAAACATAAAAGATGTGCACGTGATTGATCTTACTCAACCACAAAATTACGTAACACCGGAAGTTGTATATCACATGACCATCGCGGTTAAAACAAGACTAAACTTAATGTACAAGTAGAGATTTCTAACTAAATTACATAATTAACATTCCATGCATTCATTGGTATGACAAATATTGTGTTATTTTTTCAGGGTCATTTTAGTGCAAACGTACCCCACCACAATCAGTGGTTCCTAGCTATCAAAAGATATAAGGAAAAGAAGTTGACAGTGTGATGATTGTTGCGTACAGCATTCTCAATGCTTTTTATGTACATTGCATGGCACCAAACACAATCATAAATCTAGATAGGAAACTAATAATGACATGAAATTTTCACCACATAGCTATCTATTTTATGAAGAACAGCATAGCTATGAACTAGGTAAAACCTCTCAAAAGTGACCACTTCTTTGTAGACTGACCACTCAGAATATTATATGAATAAAGCAAGTGATTCACAAAGAAAACTGTGTGTAATGTGTAACGTATACACAGGTACCTAATGCATTTTCAGGGATAAATAACTAGAAAAATCAGTAATATTATGTAACATGGTAATTACTGGCATCACAAATCACAATTAACGCATACTTTGGAAACATGACAATCAGATAACAAAATGTAAGAGCAACATCATTATTAAAATAGATTTGTTTCAGCTTTATTTGTCACATTGTAAGCACTAAGGATAATAATTATTAGTATATAACATATAATAATAATATCACTATACTATAAAGAGAAATTATGAATAGTTTCTGATCAAAATTACAATCACTGAAGCTGCTATAAAATGGATCAAAACAGCAGTAAATACACCAGAATACAACAACAGGTAAGTGTGAAGCCATGTAAGGCTGGTATCACATGCCAGTGCTCCCCTTTTGAAAAGATTATGCTCAACTTTGAATCTTATTTTGCAATTCTGCGCAAGAATACAAACTGCTCACCTTCAAACTATACTTGCATCGATGCAGGGGGATGCCTTGAAGCCCAGGGTGATTGTAATGCTGAATTCTGAACAGTGCTAAATGGCGATTTACCTTTAAAAGGGCCATATTTCCATCGTAATCCAACATAAATCGTCCTCCAATCAAAAAACACATGGAAAATCGAAATCAGCATATACGGTTTGCCCAGAACCACTTTCTTCGTCCTCATCAGCAGCAGATTCACGTGGAAACACTCGGAAACTTCGGCTATCACCGGTGCCGCGGCAAAATTCTTCCAATTAGAATTACGTTACACAATTATTTGTATGGGCTCCCTATATATATGGGGACTTTTATTTCTCAAACTTTGATTTGCTATATTTCAATAAATACCGCATGGATTTTAATCCAGTAAAGTGCATTACGAAGTACGAAGCATTGGCTACCATCATAGGTAGGGTAACTTATATACTATCTATGCTACCATTAACTGGAACGGCAGCTTGTGAAACGTTTATTGAAGGTGTATAATTTAAGTAGCAAAAATATGTGTGAAAAATTGGTAGGTTGAAAATCGCTAGTACAAGAAATAAATAAGGGGCCTAATAGACGCAGGGGTACCAAAAAGCTTTAAAGCAACTGGAGCCCTGGCAATATAAACACATACACGCACGAACACATACACACATACATCACGAAGAGGTCTACAACAACTTGCAAGTGCTGCAGCCTTTAACTCGAGCTGTGTTGCTGGAGAAAGGTAAATCATTATCTCTTATATGATTATGATTAAAGGGAGACTACACTGAGCTCAAAATAGCTGCTTTTCAGCAGTACCCTATATATACAAAAGTAGCAATACATGAATACAAATAGCTATACTCAATATGACACAAAACAAACAAACAAAATAAACAACAATAACACAGTAGCTACTAACAATACAGTATTTTCAACAATGTTTTAAAATTTGGTAGGTGATTAATGATGTACAAATTGGGGAGTAAGCTGTAGTCCACATAAGTACTCCATAATGGTAAAAACTATTCTTCCCAATTGATGAAAGGATTTGTGGCACAAATAAACGATACTTGTTTTGTCCATGATGTCCAGAACCAGTCTCTTATATATAATTAGCTAAATATCCTGGACAAGAATGATGCAAAACTTTAACCACTTGCGCAGCTGTATGGAAACGACATCTCTGTTAATAAAGCCTTCCAAAATGTACAAAGTTAAATGTCTCAATTTAATACCAGCACATAATCAATGCACAATGTAATGTTTTACTGGTTATATATTTATATTGTATGTAAGTCCCCACCCTGTACTGTTATTATACTTTCCCTTATAACTAGTCAACTATGTTATACTTGTGACATTATCATGTATTAGAATGTACATGTGTAATAACAGACATGTTAACCGGAACATATATATGTGGACCTTGACGTCACAACATTACAGGCATTTTGCTATGATAATGTCAATATACTCCAGCAAGGTGAGGTATATATTCTTAACATGCAGTTTTGCATCCATATCAAAACATAGGTCTGACTTTACCTTGTGGAATTATTTCACATTGCAGCATCATGCTAACTAAGCTCTTATACCTTCATTTCTATGTCATAAAAACTGCAAACAATGTTTATTTTGTTTATTACCAATGAGTACATGATGAAGTCCCCATGCTAACATAGCCATTTATCAATTATGAAGTCAAGATTATAGTATCTATAGTAGTATATTGTATATATGCACTATATAGTGTCACATGAGTATAGTTAGCAACAAGTTTTAATTGTTCACAAGTAACTCTTAATCTTCTGGTTGTTTCAAGACATGATCATACTGCATCATTACATTTAGAGATCTACACAGAGATATTGACTGGTGTTTGAAGGAGGGTTTAGTTTTTGATCAAAATTTTCATCCATAAATGAAAACTCCTTGGTTTCATATAGACATAAAAAGTTATTCGGTAAACTTTGGTGTGCAGTTAGTGCCTGCAAGTGTCTTTGTTCAACAACCCAAGGATGGTGACTGGAGAAGTGTCACACAGTAGCTACTTGGCTGAAAACTTTTCCTGTCGTGAGTATTCCTTGGTGCCAGATGTAAAGTTATTTGGCTATCTTCATCATACAGTTAGTGCTGGTGTGTTTTTGATCCAAACGAGTTAATTGGAACTACCAGGAAACAATGCAGCTAGAGACTGCTCAAGGAAGGCTGATAGCTAATGCTAACAGTAAGTTATTGGCTGAATTAGAGCACCATAAAGACAAAAAAAAGCATACTGGAATTGAAGTTAGCATAAAGCCATGTGAGCAGCTGCAGAAAAGTGTACCAGTTATGCCTCCAGATTATGTTGTGTCACAAAGACATGATGTGACAAAGCCACCATGTACGATATTACTACAGGCCATAGCATTGGTGGTACTTCAAACAGTGCAGCCAATAGTGCTGAATGCCTATAGCAAAAAGTATGAATGTCAATTGATATAATGGAGCAGGACATTGAGCTGGAAGTGGTTCACACAAAGGATACAACTGGCAATTCTATAGTATGATCAAACCATTAGAGAAGTTGATCTTGTTGGAGAGAAAGGCTAAATCTGAACATTAACTGGTACAATGGGGCTAGGAAGATCTAACCCAATCACACTTCCCAGATAATGCTAAAGATAACATTGACAAACCAGTGCAGAGATCAAGATAAGGCACACTGCTTGAAGGTTCTTAATTTACTAATATGTTAAGCTTTACTGTAGTTGTACCCATAGTAAAGTGTCAGTAACTTTAAGTACATGGAACATAATTGGTTTACCAAGTTTTAAACTCTCAGTAAAACGTCAGTGAATGCAGGTTTACTGAAAAACTACTAAAATACCAAACAATTAACTGTTCATATACACAGTGGCAGTAAAAAGAATTGACACTTCCTTCTCTTTCAGTTTCTGGTAGCAATGAACAGGATGGTACAATGAGTCCAGAAGTTGTCCAGATAGACAGAAGTTGTTACAGTTCAGCTACATTTGGTAGGGTGTGGAGAACAGACTTACGAGCAAACAGACTTATGTATGAGTTCCTTCTTTCAGGATCTCATAACATGTTCACAAGTGCAGTGGAATCACTGAGAAAAAAATTGCATGATCCAGTTCAGAATTTATTTATTATCTGATTTATCCAAAATTGGAAAGGGTGACACCAAAAGGCTAAGCTTGCACAGTGGTATTTCCCCAAAACCTTACACATATATACAACACACAAAAATAACTAGCTACATATATAGGCTACAACAGTACAAAATATACATAACAGAACACACTGAGATGCACAAAAACACAAAAGCAGTACACAAATAGGCAAAGTAGAACTAAAAATTACATGGCACTAAAAAATACTTCTTCACAGCACAACAAAAAGCATTACACAATTGTCAATTTGACAGTGACATGATATTAACTGGAATCTTATTTCAGATAAATGGAGTATTACCAAAAACTGAGAAGCAGAAAGAGTTGATGGTGGTAAGAGAATGTCATCTATAGTTATTAGAGATGTAAACAAAGGAACAAAATCACTAAGTTTGGTTGCTGTTTTACTTCATAAAGAGGGCTGGTAGAAAGGTAATTGCAACACGACTAATGATGGCCACCTCACCTCTTCTAAACAGTCATCATATGATTTGGTCCAAGCCAAAGCAGATGGATTCCACCTGCTACCACAAAAACCCAACAAGCAGCCTGATGTTGGATGTTCTCTGAATCCTAGATTATTAGTGAAAGGGTGCAAAACTGATATCCATGCATACTCTAGCAAGGGGTGCACAACACATCTGTACGCAATAGATTTGACAACTGGAGTAGCACCCCATAGAGTATGGCGTAGATAATTTAGACACTTAGTATATAGTAACCTTAGCAGAAACATTATTGCATTGCATAAAAGACTAAGTACCAGCACATATACCAGTGCTATGGAGGAGCTCCCAAACAAAATCACTGCCAATGTTATAACTGGCTTTAGGTCCGTCTCAATTTTAACATGTGTCTTCTTCAATGCTGCAACTTGGCTGCTTACCCCTGACAGTCTGATTTCTTTTTGTATCTTTTTGCAAATTTTATAAGCCTTGATGGTTAAGTAGACAAATTGCTACAGTTGATGATAAGAATATGGGTAGCAACCAAAATAGCAAAAGGTCTAGTTTGCTACCATTTACACAAAACTGGTGATCATTCAAAAGCCATTTAATTAACAGACTACAACAGGCCTAAAAGCCAGGCAGTAGTAATCATGCTAGCAAAAACACAAGGGGTTATGATATTTATGTGCTTGTAAGAAAATGCTATACATACCTATCACCTTACCTACTGATATCATCAAGTATGTGAAATGAATCACAACTATCGAGAAAAAAATACACAACATTACAGCTAAGCAAATCTAATCCAGAGATCCAGCCTTGCTTTTCATTATACCTGATCATTGCTTACCGTCACCAACCCCAGTGTCCTACACCCGTGCTCAACATCCTCTCAAGCTAGCAAACAAGAGTTGATGTGTACAAATACTCCTTTCTCCCTCAAATAATTATTCAATGGAAGTCCCTTCTAATTCCTGACATTGACACAATTGATCTACGTAGAAACATTTAAGAATGCTGTAAGTAATATAATATGTGATTGCAATGCTCATTAGCATGTTGTCCCTATAGTGGGCTTTGCTAATTAACTTAACAATAATAATAATAAAATTAATAGTGGCTCAGGTGTTTATTTCTTTCGAGCAACTTTCATCCAAAACCCGGTAGTAGTCTGGGTGAAAAGTTATTTAAATGTGTAGGAAACTTTTTACCCAGGCCATTATTCAAGACCATGCATAGGCTTCTTCAAGACTAGCTGAATCAAGACAATTGAAGGATGGAATCACTTACCTACATAACGGCAATGAACATGTACAGTATAGACTCATCAATTAATTCATTGCATGGCTAAACACCAGTAAATCTTTGTAAATTATTTTTTTCCTAGGTACATCAGCAGAGCTGCCTGCCCTGCAGTAATAATAAATAAATAAATAGCTACTATTTGGTATCACTGTGTTGGTTATAAATAAAGACTATGTAGGGCTAGATAATTACTTGGTCAAGCTTGCAAATGCACTATGATTTGTTGTCCTCAGTATTTTTTTTAGCAAACTCAAAAATAAAACTACGTGATTGCTTTAAGGATTCCAGACCAGAATCCAGTCCAGGCAATAGTGCTGAGTAGCAGGTGGGGTCTGGGTATAAGACTAAGATACTACCCTTCAGCGTATGCATGTGCCATCATTGTGATATGGAACAGGATAACTGCATCAAATACGGAAGCAATTTAAAAGGTTTTGGGGGCACACAAATTTACTGAAGAGTTTTTTTATCTATCAATGATGACACCACAGACAATATACAGCCCTATAATGGTACAAGATCAGCAAAATTAGAGTACTCAGGAGATATATGAGACACTTAAAGTAAAAGTATTGCTGTGACCTGAGACTAACAATCTGGTATCTTGTAATAGCTAATTGTAGGCAGTAAAAAGGTGCAATCACCATGTACACTATCCTAAATAAAAAATGTATATCATGCAGTAGACTCTATGATGTATTCTTTGCAGCACATGCAAATCGGAATTATGAGACAATCGGGCCTCTTATGAGATGCCATGTTCATATATAAATTATTTTGGTGCAGATTTTGATAATTGCTCCAAGATTGCTATGGCAGCCGGACAGTCAGTTGACCCTGTACTTTATATGTTTCTAATGTTTTTAGAGTCTGAGTAAGGAGTACAAAGACTATCAGCAAAACTATTCCCATTAAATGATAACGGAGATATTTAGCTACACTTCCAGTCATCATCCAACCAGCTATATGTGGTTATATCACCATTTATGATTTTGCAAGGTGACATTGCCTTTTTCAGTCTTCCTAAGTCTGCAGGATTAATTCCATAAAGTTGTTTTAAGTCAATGGGTACTGTCTCAGAGTCGCACTACCAGCACATATAGTGCAACCGGGCATAAACCTCCAAACTTATTTTACTTCCTCGCCCACGCATTTATTTCTATATGCCACTAGATACATTCTAATTTCTATAATGTTTTAATTCTTTCATGTGTTGCTTTGCTCATTAGTATTTCATAATTTTTTGTTTTTTTGTGGTTATACATATTTGCAGTCTCTCAGAGCGTACTTTTATAAATTGTGGTTTTCAACAAATTTCACAGAAAAATCCATAATCTGACTTTACGATGTCATAAAACAAAAACTAAAAAGAAATTTACAAAACCCCAGCTACAAATTTTAGGCATGTCTATCTCCTTCCAGAAAATAATGAGTATGTTTAAAAATTTTGAAGTATGTGAAACTAGATACATTTTTTCGAAACCCTATGAAAATCACAAAAATCACTATAACTTACTTTTAAAACATTTTTTTACAAATCTGGTACTACGAATTGTCGGGCTTGATGAGACCTTTCATCTACTAGAAAATTATTGAAAAACTCAAAAGTATATGAAACTAGATACGAAAAAACCAAAAACCATAAATATACCATTTTTGAGATAATTGTGGTTGTTTCCATGGTAACCTGTGTACATATATGTACAGATACACGAGTATAACCATGTGCAAAAAAACAGAATTAAGATGTGTGGTGTATGTCTCAAGTTATAACCAGAAACATGAAATTTAACTTTTTGGAAGTACATGCCCGGTTGCACTATACTCTAATTATAGACGCGGTAAATACCCGCTATGCAATAGTATAACCATATATGGTAAACTACTGAGTCGTGTGATAGGTGAAAGGTCGAGCATCAGAAATATAATAGCAAAATGGCATACAACACTGCTGTCACAGAAGGTTATGATTACGAGTTTGTGGAGACGCCACCTGATAGGTGAGGTGATAGTTAAGTTTTGCATGCTGGGCCATTTCCAAGGTTCAAACGAAATATTAGAGTCATAAACCTCTGTGACCATCCTCTGGTTAGTAGCTATATTTGAGAATGAAATAGATGTTTCGTTAAAAAATCAACCTCCAGATACTTCCCGGAAATTTTTGCCACTAACCATGAACTCTTTTATCAGGAGCACTTTATAATGTCATAAATTATCGCGTACCGCTGCCATATTGTTTATGCATTTACTGCTCACGCAGTGGGTGGGGTCTGGACACAAGACTAAACCTTGCTGACCATGATGGAATGCTTTATGGAATAAGCCTTGTCCAAAGTGATGTCACGGACTGTAAATGGACGCTCTATTTGGGAGACTCCAACATATTCGAGTGCGAGTTCTAATAAGGCTTGATAAGAAATCAAATGAATATGTAATCCTGGAAGAAAATAATCAACCTTAAGGGTGCTGGTGGGTTTTTGAAGCCATTCAAGGGACAACCCACATAGTAACCACATGCGGCTGTTACATCATAATTGGCAATATTACGCATACTCAAAGTATCCGTGTTAGGCGGCCATGTTTTGCACCAAAGAAATTGGCCAAGAAACAGCCTGTTTCGTTTTACAAAAAACGATCGTCTGGGTGCCCATGCCAAGAGTGACAATAGAGTGAATTAGCCTGAAAGTAAGTGGTAGTTTTGAAGACACATGCGAACGCAAGTTGGTTTGTACCCAACATGTTCTTCCTGTGTTTTTCTCTAGTGATAACTCGAGTGATAGTGTATGCTGGTAAGTTATATTAGTAATTGTACACCTGCTTTTAGGTAGTGATGATGGATTTATCACCCATTACAAGACACTGACTGCGTTATGAGGTGTTACCTATCGAAGAGCAGGCTTGGCAACTCCACAAGCAACAGGAAGGTGTCCCAGTGTGTAAAAAAAGGAACAAGAGCTTTTCTTTTGTTCAGAACTTCATTTATAGCTTGTTATTTCATAAAGTTGGCATTTGTGGCTTATTGGAATTTGTTGTAATAACTGGTCGGCGTGCACAAGTTCTACACTGCACGAGGAGTCTGCAACTATGTGGTTTTCAATCAACGTGATTTGGAATCGCAATAATTTTACAACTGATTCTGTGATTCTGACATTGATTCCTGTGATTCTTGGAGATTCCTGGCACTAATTTTATTGATTCTCATTCCCAAATAAGGATGCAAACATAGAAATATGGAGAAACACAAAGATTTACAGGAAAAGTTAACAAGTTTATGATTCCTGATTCCAGAATCACATCTGAACCATCAACGTGATTGATTCCAGAATCACATCTGAACCATCGACGTGATTGATACCAGAATCACATCTGAACCATTGACGTGATTCCTAGAATTGCGGACCCCTTGACACTACATTGTAAAAGGTGATATTCTGGAATACACGATAGCTGGATCTCTACCAAACTTTTGGTGGGCCATCAGTGATAAATTTGCAAACTTTTAGCACATGGAATTATAATTGTTGTGATCCAGCACGAAGTTACAAGGCCTGGAAGTTGAAGTTCACTTGTGGGCACTCGCTCTTTGTTTCATAACTCAAGAAAGAAGAAGTGCAAAGATAAATCCATGCGCTAAGTTTCCACAAGTTTATTGAAGAATCTTCACAGCGAATTTGATGCCTAGCTGTGCAAGCAGCCAATATCTCAGAATAAGAAAAATGTATGGGTTAACTTTGAGTAACTATAGCACGTGAATGAAATAAAATACAATCTTATACTTTGGTCTCTGTATATATAGTAGAAAGTTAGGTCAATCTTCGAAGCAGTAGTTTAGATTCCTGTAGCTTCCTTTTTGCCTGTATCAAAGGTAAAAAAGAACAGCAGTTGTATGGCTTCAAAAGGGCACTAGCACCCTTAATAGCCAGTATGTTATTGAACTGACTTTCGGTTCAGTATCCACTGCCTTAAATATATCATACACACATACAGGACTTAAATGTAATGTCATATTGTAAAAGTGTGAGTGATTAAAACAGTATCACTCACACTCTCGCAAGATGACATTACATTTGAGTGGTACTAAAATAGATAAGCATGCATGCATGGCAAGTTTACTGTTACTACGAAATCAACTATTGGGATTATCATTCCATCATTAGTTTAGTGTTATGAAGTCATCATGATGTAATATTTGATGGTATGTAGTTGGCTATGTTTTGAATTGTTCCCTCAAATTTTAAAATTAATGTCCTCTCACTCATTGATCCTCCTAGTTGGGCTGTATAAGGAACAGCTAGGGTACCTTTATGTCAAATGGGGAAACAGCAACCAGTACCCATTTATCAGCTCCCAGCCATGTTTATTTGTAACCATGCAGATCTGCAAAAACCCAACACAATCGCACAAGTACAAAACATTGAATATAATACTTGCATATTATTCAAAAAAAATCTGTGAAATTTTTGAACACTTCATTTTTAGTGATGAAGGAGTCTAACAATAAAAACCTGGATATCATCTTATAATTCACCTATATACTCAAGAGAAACTCTAAAATCTTTCTTTTTCATTCCAGATGTAGGTGTGGAGGTCCCTGGTTTGAAGCCTGAACTTTTTTTTTTTTTTTTTTGCTTCTTGGTGACTGTTCTATTAGAGTATCTCAATCGTGCTTGTTTCACATGTTTGGTTTTTACTTTATATCTTCTTAGCTATCACAAAAAGTCCATACTATGATGGTCAGCTATCTGCACTGACTTTTATCTTATTTCTGTCAGTAGTTTACCTTGCACAGGAATAACAAAACATTTCACTTGTAGTTTTGAAAATTGCTCCCACTTTACAAATTGGAATATAATTTGTTAATTATACCCTCAAAAGAATCCAATAATAAGGCTTGCATGAGTTATTGCAATTTTTTGTAAGTGGTGCGAGAATAAAAATACAAAGAAAATGCATGTAAGATGAACCTTGTAGGTCAGCGATGGCTGGACTGATGTAGTTCAAATTTGGTATGCCCACCCCAAGGAATTTTTCACAAGGAAAATGGGCTATTTCTGTGTAGCCATTATTGAGCATGAAAATCATGTTTTCTTGGTTCTTTAAAATACACACTTTGGCTATACAATACACATCATGTGTCCTGATCTCAGGTTTTAGCTCTTTACACTGAGCAACCTTTAGTTTTAAAGCTTTTAACAATGTTTCACTGACAGCAGCTGTCCTCTTGCACATGGTATTCCATACACTGTTATCCGATTTTTACATGTTGTATAGACGTAATTTCAACGTCAATAATTGCTGATTGTAATCGAATTGATCAGTCACGCTTATAAATTGTATCAGGAAGTAGATGACATGTTGAGTTGGGTGATTTATTGCCCAGTGCAGATTATTGGCCTGTATAAGGTCATGGCAGGCTAATTACATATCAGTTGTATCACACTCATGCCTTCGTGATTTGCCTGATATGATATGTACACCCATGCCTTCATGCTTGGGTGTACGTATCAGGAAAATCACTTGGGCCCGTGATACAACTCTTACATATATTAGCAAAATCCCTTGTAGCTGTGTAACATCAATATCATCCCCTGTACAAATCTCAATAGTGGCTTGTGCTATATATTCTATAGCAGACTAGTCAATGAATCAGTATATCACTTGTTTTAACATTTGATATAAGTGTTTGATTGGCTAAAATAATTTGATAGTATTTAGTCGTTTCTAAAGTTGGAATATCCGACTTGACAACTATGGTAACAGATACATGTTACTTAGTAACATCATTGTTGGCCTAGCAACTGTTGTTAAATGTGAAAATGATTTTGACACCATAGCAATGGTTAATGCTAAGCAACCATAGACAAAAAAACTTAAATTAGATTTTTTTTTTGTCTAGCAACAGTTGTTATGTAGCAGTTGCTGTAATGACTCTCCAGATGGAAGACAAGATGTTGTGTTAACATGTTATGCTACTCATATTGTGGTATTCAAAACATATACCACTTATTATTAGGAAAGGGTGCTATAGTACAAGGCAACGAAACCTTGCACTATAATATCTTCTAATTGCAAGGCTAGAGGCCAACAAAGCAGTGCACAGCCACCATTTTGCACTATAGCAACAAACTCACAGATGAGGCTGCCTTTTGTGGTACCAACGAATGTCTGCTGCGCCTTGTCATTCCTTTTGTCTTCAATTGAGTATCCATATTAACACTTTCCTTAGGGGCATATTTAGATGCCACAAAACTATAGACCATATTCCAAATGATGTCACACGAATTTTTCTATTTGGGGATTCTTATATTTTCGAGTATTATCATCAATGGCGATTGAGATTTTGAAGGTTGATATTGAGGCTAACAAACAAGATATCGAGGTGAAAC
This sequence comes from Dysidea avara, assembly GCF_963678975.1. NCBI lineage: Eukaryota > Metazoa > Porifera > Demospongiae > Dictyoceratida > Dysideidae > Dysidea > Dysidea avara. Next base: position 23,353,663 of record NC_089272.1, on the reverse strand, counting down.
TACCAGGTTTGGTTATTACAACAAAGAAACAATAGTATTTCTTCTAAACTTTGAAAACCAGCTGAAAAATTCTAACCCGGCGTTAGAGAATAGATTTTATACCCTTATAACTGTACCTGTTAGTTTAGATCAATATCTTCTTCTTCTTCTTCCAGGATTGAATAGTGATTTGAACCTTTTAAAGCCCCATTGGAACTCTCACTTGAAATTGTTAGAATATCCCCAAATAGCCGAGGCCATTTTATTTCGTGACATCATTTGGAATACAGTCTATTTGAGGCATTTAACTGACTTTAGTATCCTTGGTAGAATCGGGTAGCAGCTAACTGTAATGGGCCATAAACTACCTGGGGTTGGAGGGATTTTTTTCCTTTCTTAGTTTCTTTGGCCCATTTTCTGTTTCACCTGATTGGCTAGGTTAAGTAATTTGTTCAATGTCCAAGCTTCATTATAGATTAAGTATCCAAAGGCTGCAGTACAAGTAGCTATCAGACCTTCAGTGTTGGTCACTGTAAAGCACTTATCATACAGTATGATAGTACTGTATATTAGGGACCACAAAGCTTTGGGTGTGGCCCATGAAAAATATTACCCAACAACCAGCCTCACGTTTCCTTGACAATGATGAGGCAGTATTGATTAGGTAAAAGTAAGCCCAAATAAGTCTTCAGATCGACCCAAAATGCTTTCAACAAGTTGCTACGGAATGTTTAAAATATATAAAGAAATTTTCTATTGACTGACTGACTGACTGACTGATTGACTGACTGACTGACTGACTGACTGACTGACTGACTGATGCCTTCAGACAAGCATAACTCAATAACAGCTGAGGCTTCAGGTTTGATTTTTTACTGTTCAACATCACTTCAGCCAGACATGTGCCTTTTGACATACTGCATATACATACAATGTATTCTTCATGGACTTACCAGTGTCTTCCTTTGTGTCCTAGTCATCTTTGCTGACAGTGAAAGTGTTGATTTGGTGGTAGCACATGATGGCTTCCCTTCGTAATGGAAATTGTCCATATTTTTAATAGTGGATACTTTGATTGCAAGGGTGCTTTTTGAACAGTTCTTGATTCGTAATACTATGTAATGGGTTGAACATACGTAGCTAACAACAAAGCGTAATAGATACTTCAATTTATAATAATTGGTAGATTGGGTGCGTGGCGCCATTTCTTTCTTTTGATGTGGTATGCTTGGGTTCACCAATTTTATTTTACCAAATAACAAATACACAAGAAAGATTGGAATTTTCAACTAGAGTAGGGACCATAGCAGATTGATAAAAAGTCTTAAAACAAGCTGGAGTAGTGGACGATATTAAATCACAGTAAAACAATAAGAAGTGTTATATCCCTATTCCAGCTTGTTTCAGTACTTTTTATCGATGTGCTAAGATTCCTTAAAATTCCAAGTTTTTGTGTATTTGTAATAATAAAAGAACAGACCATCACGCCTCAGTGCAAAAGCCATGCCCCTCAACAATCTAGCTCAAGGTATTGCATGCCCCCTAGCTTAATCTACTGCAAGATTGAGATACTCTACAGCAGTCACAACCACATGTGTATTTTATAGCTATGCTTTAACAATAAAGCTAATAACTAGCGTAATAAAAGTATTACAGTAGGACCTCCATTATCCAAACACCTGTGTGCCAGTTTAATCATAAAAGTGTTCAAATAAGTGAATTTGTTCAGATATATGAAGCCCGTTCATTTATATACAGAGTTATGTCTAATAGAACATACACTTGCTCTAATAGAACATTCACTTAATGGCGAAATACTAATAGAGCAGTCACTTATACTGTTCAGATAATCAAGGGTTTGGATAATCGAGATTCAGATAATCAAGATCCTACTGTAATTTAAAAATGAAGTAGGATTGCAGCGATACAAAGTAGTGAAACAAGAGGTGATGGTAGCTATGAAGGAAAATTCCTAGTAACGGTGTGGGAAAATCCCTACTGTGACATTGAAAAGATGGTGACAACAGTGATTTTCATACATTGTTACAATGCCAAGTAGGGATTTTCCCTCATAGCTACCATCTTTTTTTGTTTCACTACTTTTATTGCTGGAACCCTACTTTTATTTTTAAATTCTGTATATGTGCATTTCCACTGCATTGTGTATGTTATTAATCCATGTTATAAACATACACTATAGGTTGATGTGTAAAATTTGTCAGTTGCCATGTCATGAGGCACAGATGAGTGAATGTTGTGGCCATGCATTTTGTAAGGGTGACCTAGAACAGATGAAGGCTACTTCATCAGTGAGTTATGCCTGTCCAATGTGTCGTGTTGAGCCATTCAAGACTTACCCTAATAAAGAAATAGTTCGTGCAACAAAACAGCTTAAAATATACTGTCCAAACAAAAAGGAAGGCTGTGTATGGATTGGTGAATTAGCGAATGTTGATAATCACTTGGGTAAGTGTGAGATCTCATGTAGCTGGTGTAACCAGCAAGTACATTACTCAGAAATGGAAACTCACAAAGCTGCCGAGTGTCCTTGTTATTGTCAGTATTGTGATACCATGGCAGGGAGGGAAGTCATCAGCTTGAAACATAAGGAAAATTGTCACAACTATCCCCTATCATGTCCCAACAGGTGTGGACTAGACTGTATCCCTCGCTGTGATATGGATGAACACAAGAAGGTGTGTCCTCTTGAGATGATCCTGTGCCCTCAATGCGGAGTGAAGATGGCTAATAAAGATCAGGTGATGCACAATGGAGAGTCTGCTTTTCAGCTTATCTTAGCAATGTGTGAGAAGATGCAGAAGGGAATTGATGCTGCTGCTGTTGGTGCTGCTGCTGCAGATGACAAGCAAATGGTTGCTCGAGCTGATGTTCAGCAAGAAATCAAGTCTTGTGTAGCTACATTGGAGAGTAGTTGTAAAGAAACAAATAGAAAAGTCAGGCTATTATTTATCCTTACAATATTATGCCTGTTTACTATCATGTTGGTAACCATACTGGTTTATACTAACATAACAATCACTACACCAGAACCACTGGGCAATGTATGCAAACAACCGAAGGATGAGCTAGCACAAGCTAAAATACAGATAAACAAATTGGAAAATGATATTAGACAACAAAATGACAAACTGCTGACAAATAAACTAAAATGTAAACAGCAAAATGAAGAGCTGACACAAGCTAAATCATTGATAGAGAAATTAGAAGGTGATATTAAACTATTGCAGTTAGCTAATACCAAGCAAGATCAGCAAGTAGAATGTCTCATTCCTCAACAAACTCAAACCACAGTGACGCCATCACTGCACAGTTGCTATGATTGTGTTATGAGATATCTTGTTTGGCCAGCTGTTGTAGGTTTGGTAGTTGTGGGATTAATGACAGTAATGGATTGGGGAGATGAAAACAAGAAACCCTTTCTTGGGCTTAGTTTCTGCATCATTGTACTGATGATACCATTTGTTTATATTGGTAATTTGGGGGGAGGAGTTCTATCAATTATCTTTTCACTATGGATTTATGGAGTTGCTGAAAGGTTAGCTGTGAAGAAAGGCAAAAGAAAACCTAGAACATGGGGAAGCGTAGGACTGGCTGTAGGTTGCGTGTTAGCTAAGTTACTATTAGTGGATGTGTTGTATATGCCATGGAGCAACATCTGGTGGTTAATATGAATTTAGGAATTTTGCTGTATTGCATTTTGTATTTACTTGCTATAACATACATACATGGTTATTTTTTATGAAATTAATAACGAAATATGTAAATATACTATAGTGTTGTATGATTGCTGCTATGTGAGTATGTGACTGAAAAATATCTGTACCGTATTGGTGATGAGGAAGACAGAGTTGGGTCAGATGGAAAAGTTTTGATTTCAAATGTGATGCATTTCGATCAATGGTTCATTAATCAGTGTTTGCTCTAATCTAAACCAGGCTCATGCCACCTGGTTTACTGAATATGTACGTATGTCCGTATATATATACACCCACGTGAGCAAAATTATTGAATGGTAAAGGCAGCCAGTATGTGAGAATTAAAAGCTGATTAAAGCCTGTTTTATACTTCTGCACAGGTAAACTTTGGCGTAAAGGTGGTGTCGTTCCCAGTTTAGATACTGGAGAGAAAAAAAACTGGCTAATTGCACACTTTGTCACATACACATTGCATCATGAAAAACAAGGGATCCACAACTCAAAAAATCCTATACAAGATTTCCTAGATTTCGTTGATTTTTATGGGAATATTTCAGAGCAAAAAAATTAGCAGGGGCAGATTAAAGACTTTTTAGAAAAAGGGTTCCTTCTGAAGGATGGCTATAGGTAATCTTGCCCCAAATTACAAGCACTTGACTGTATAATGACACCACGCATTATGTAGTCATGGTGTTGGGTAACAGTTTTAAGTGATATTACAGTAAGTAAAGGTAATGAGTGTTTAATGGTCACTTTATCTAGTTATAAGCTCGAATTTTTTGTAGCAGTTAGCTACATAATTATGTTGTGTGAAATGCTTTTTTTTACTAAAGCTGACTTGAAATGCCATAAATAAACTGTTTTCTAAAGCGATGTACTAGAATGTTTGTGCATTGGTGGTCATGATTGAGGGGTCCAGGTCCACAACTCATATAAACCCTGTACGAGATTTCAGATCTTTAACTTTTCCTAAGATTTGGCAAGATTTCAGTGCAAAAACATTTCGTAGTATCCGGAATAATTGGATCATGAAATGCTTAGTATTCGGAAATGTATGGAAACTTTTGCAAGTGAAGATTTCCGATTTCAAAATCTCTAGAAGCCATACAAGAGTTCTGGACCAATGGAAGGCATGGCACATGTAATGTTGAATGTATGAAAGTATACCTAAAATATACAGCAAGATTTCAGATTTCAAAATCAACTATGATTACAAGATTTCAAAGAGGCTTTACGAGATTTCAAAGGGATTACAGACCCCTCGGCCATGACCTAGGTATAGCTAATAGGCACCTTCGAAAGTAGTCAGCCCCTGTGCTTAGGGGCTGTCTACATAGCACAATGTGCATGAATACTTCTTTGCAATGTTGAAGTAATTTCTGTCCTATCCGGTATACACATCACTGCTCCATTAATTGTGATCAAATTTTGGAAATCAACCATATGGGCACATTTGACACCTAAAATATTAATTTTGACGATCAAATAGCAAGTTTTATAGTACAAATTCACTTGTTTATGATTGTAAGCAATCCTCAGTGCCTTGAATTACAAAGAAATAATATTACAACTGCACTGTCCTCTCAACAGCTCCTAACTAAAAATGAAATTTCTAACTAAGTCATGTTTGACCATATTTGGGTGATTTTCCAAAATTTGGTCACAATTGATGGTCCAGAAGACTTCCAAAAGTGCAGCTCTCAAATCTACAGTTACTCTACTATACTCCTACAATTCTAATCCAAGAACAAGTAAGTACTTCAAAGTATACCAGTTTCATTTGCAGTTAGTAGTTGTCTGGGTGATATAAAGAAGTTCACGTGATGGTGTCTGTAGAATGACCAGTTACTAATATATAACAATAGTTGCTTTTTAATGTCAAAATTATCTGTGTGAGTGTTCAAATACTTGATAAAATTGTTTAATAATAAGAGGTAGTAAATTTTGAGGTATATTTAGTTGCTGGAAACCTTGATATATATGGTGAGGTGTAGTCACATTCAGTAGACCCAACAGTAGCCTTGAAGCTGCTCAACAGTATTAACACTAGGAACCTAGACATATAGCAGTAGATACAATGAGTTATATGTGGAGTAGCAGTGAGGAGATCATTTTGATGTGGTGTTTTGTGATCAGTTGAGCATGTGATGCCAGTTTGACATAAGTACAACCTTTTGAACAGTGGTGTAACAGATTCAACTGCATGTGAACACTTTAAAACCAAGGTGATGATTTGATTTTGATCTGACTTGAACTATTCTTCCCTGGCCGAGGAAACACACAAGGTACATTACACAAGCATGCAACAGAACACAACCTACAACCATAGAAATATATATACATACAACATACGATCATAATTTATATAAAGTCAGTTAATAAATCTGTAAATAAACTGGTCTGGAGAAATCCTGTGCTATTAACAGATCCTCAGGAAGACTGTTCCACCACTGATTTTACTTAGAACAAAAATATCTCTGAGTAACTGGCTGAACAAATAATGTAGATGTTATTGTCCCATATGAATGTGTTCGCCCAAAAAACAGGTGAGCATACACTGAAACTTAAAACAAGTTATACATTGCTGACTAGAAGCTCAAATAGCAGTGATGAATGAAGATCCTTTATAATACTGAGGAGTGTATATAGCACGATTTGCATTTGTTGCAGCCTCTAAAGGTAATAATGGGAAAGTGGAGGGCCCCAAACTGACAGTGAATAAAGTAAATGAGAGAGCACTAAGCTTTCAGTGAGAGTTTTTAACAAATCTGCCTTGATCACATGACAATGTGTGCTTATTAAATATTATAAATAATACAACATAGACTTGTACACCTTCACAACATGATAGGATTAATTTAATTGACCATCAAAATCCAAGATAATGGTGCTTTTGAAATTACAATTAAATGAATATCATCCATCAGAGTGACTGGAGGATCAGACAGTGATTATAAACTCTGAATCACATTACTGGGGACTTGCTATGATTTAACCTCACCTTGTTCCCCCAGGCCCACTGACTGATCAGCTCCAACTGATGGTTTATCTCAGTAGCAACATCAGATTTAGGCAGTCCACAACATAGTATTGTCTGGCAAGGATTTATAGGCATGTATTATGTTCCTGGCAAAAATTAATGAGTCAATAGTGAGCTGAGTAGAAGATGAGATATATAGTTACATTCCCCAATAGAGTGGTCAACAATTCTAATAGAACAGTCATATAATTGTGCTATGCCATTAGTCTAACAAACAGTCAGATAAAATAATGAAAGAAAATACTCAAGAATTTTACAAATCAATAATATAAGCAAATGGTCTAAAATTAAAAACTGCAATTAACTGACATAATTATTGACAAAATGAAGATGGCAACACGATCAATATAGGTATTACAATTGGCATTCCTGATGAGTATTACAGGTGGTCTTCTTTTAGCACATAAATGTAACAACTCTAACAGTGGCTGGAGGATATAAGCAATCCTTCATCCTTTAGTGAGACTTATTTATGTATGTTTCCCATGCACATGGGCAGTTAAGTATACATGTACACCTCTTGTTAAATAGAGGTGTTTCTTTGTATATTTCTAGTGTTCCCAAGATAATTAAGGTAATTAAGACCTGTCTCTTGTGAAATAGACCACACCACCATATATGCTGAACTTGCCCTCATCCTGAAAGTGAAATAGGTACCGGCCCTCTGCTGTAATAAATCGCTGACAAGTAACACCACCATTGTCTTTTACCATTTACCAAGACCATACAGACTTGTACTAAGCTGGATCAGCTGATGCGCATGCAGGAGCACTAAATTATTTCTTAACAGCATGTAATGGTTGTAACGCTGTAGGGGATGCATTGCCTGATATGTACGCACGTACGCACGATGCGCGCCCTCGGCGCCCGAGGGCGAGTGCGTACATATCAGGCAATGCACCGCCTACAGCGTTACAACCATTACATGCTGTTAAGAAATAATTTAGTGCTCCTGCATGCGCATCAGCTGATCCAGCTTAGTACAAGTCTGTATGGTCTTGGTAAATGGTAAAAGACAATGGTGGTGTTACTTTTCAGCGATTTATTACAGCAGAGGGCCGGTACCTATTTCACTTTCAGGATGAGGGCAAGTTCAGCATATATGGTGGTGTGGTCTATTTCACAAGAGACAGGTCTTAATTACCTTAATTATCTTGGGAACACTAGAAATATACAAAGAAACACCTCTATGTAACAAGAGGTGTACATGTATACATGTATCATTCACTATGTTGAGGTATTATTGCTGTCCACATGTATATGGTGTCCTAACAAAATACTAAAACAAGCCAGAGCTATCGGACAGTGAACATTATTGAAGAAAGCCACAGTTTGGATGTTATGACTAAGATTTGTGTCACGTTAGTGTAATGTTCATGACTTTTTAAGGGAAATATAAGCAGCCAAAGACAATAATACATCTATCAAATCTTTCTACTTGGCACTTATTAATATAGCACATTTACCAAAACAATTGCATTAGCAAACTGTAACCCATAAAGCCAATTTTCCTGCATATTATGTTCACTTTCAATGAGAAAGTAACACTCAATAGATAAAAACTTTGATTGCATTGTAACAAACGTTTTAAGCTATAGCTAGTATTTTGGGTTAGTTGACAGTCCAAAGCAATGTGTCTCATATTAGTAGCATGTGTATCTCTTCTGCCCATGTTAAGGTACACTGCACAAGTGAACAATTGCTCATCTTTATCCTTCACTGCAGTACAAAATACTATTATTGTAATGACTGTGTAAAAAAATGTTATGATATAGGTGTGTGTAATTGCAGTTGGATTACAAATCATGTACAATAGTGCACAGCACTGGATTAAAGGTGATTGTTGGGGTGATTCTTCCTGTACCATGCCCAGTAAATAACTTGGTAAGGAATTCCCACTGCCAGGCACATTACAATCACAATAACAGCAGTAATCATCAAAGACTTTGGGTTTTGATTCCTGTTGCTCCTTAAGATAGCCTGTAGCGAGATGATACATAAACATACTAGAGGATACAACTATGAGTTTACTATGCTGTGCAGATGTCAGAATGATAATGAGCTGTAAATAGAAATATGTGTCACTGTACCCCTCACAGGAGTCCTAAGTAACAGTGTTGGCCCTAAGCTATAGAGTAAATCCTACACAAGTGACCACAACTCATACATACAAAATCTCTGCAATCATTTATTTCTAGTCAAACTTGTTTACATTCTTTACTCATGTACTAATGGGTACTTTAATTAAATCCATACTCCATACAACTCATTGTTACCCTTAGTCTCTTCTGTCTAATACTGATTCCTGAATCATACATACGTATCTATCAGCATCAATGATTTCTACAAAGGCTATATTTCTTTTAATACTATGGCCATACCTGAGATGGCAACACAATAGCTTAGTGAGAACACAATAACCAAAATTTAATAAAGCAGACACCCTAATACAACAGTCACATACATAATAATCCATTATTCCTGAGGATTTACTTGTTTATTTATTAATGCTTTACAGCACAAGTGCTGAGGGTCTGTAGGACACTTGGTCCTACAGCCTGCCCAAAGACTTTAGCTGAGTGTTTGAAAAGTTGGAGAAAGGAGAAAAAATCCATGACTGGACCTGGGTAGCCTGGAACCTGCAGCCATCCGATTTACGCTCGAATGCTTACAGGAATCTACCAGGTGGTCAGGATGCTTTCTCCTTGTTATTTTCATGTAACTATATCCATAGGAATTCTAGAGAGTAACTCATTATCTCTAAGTACCCCAAGTAGAACCAAATGGACACTAGTGCTGACTCCTAGCACCTGAAGGTAGGCCAGTGTTCTGGATAGAAGTGACCATGTACTGTACAAAGCAGTCAAAGGCTTTTGTATTGCTTTGTGTGGTTGTGTGTGCATACCTGTGCATACAATTACCAATTTCTATCCATGAAGTGCTGTCATCCCACTGAACAACAAGTGCACATTAAGTTTTTAATACTTCAAAGGCAACATTAGTAGGAAAGGTTGAGACCAGTGTTACACAAAAGTTTAATTTTCCCACTTAATCTACGTCATACCATCACATCTCTTGTTTCACTACTTGGTAATGTACAGATCCACACTTCATTGATTATTTTCACATACCAACGTGGCCACATGTATACACACTCACAAACAAACATAAAGGACTCACCGCACAAGTTAAGCAGCAAGTAATCAAGGATATCAGCCAACAAATTAAAAATGCCACAGTCAACCAGATTAACAGTATTATAAACTTGTTAGTATAATCTGATGGAGTATATGATGGTCTCTCCACCTCAGTATCAGTTACAGCTATTGGCTGTAATAAACACAAATAAAGGTACAATAACACAAAAACCAATATCTTCACCATTAGTTTGTATATGGTAAGTATAAACTCTGCTATTTGCATCTGACACTGTAGCTATCAGCCATTACAATACTTTCCGTCCACTACAAAGAGTGGACAAGAATCCATTTAAATATGTGAGTGTTACTACACTGCATTCTAGATAAACTGAAAACAAGCACTTCAACAATAAAAGAACATATCACATGCAGGATAAACCAGAGAGACCTGACATCTTGTAGCTCATCAAAATGCACAGTTTTCCGACAGTGGGAGCATTCATTAAAGTATTTCTATTGCCTGGGTTGCATAATATAGGCCATATCACCATTAGCAACCAGGTATAAATGTGTACCATATAGTCAGAAATAATCAATTCTGTTTTTTCCAGTGCAGTACTATGGAGTCTACTCTTTTACACTAAACAATCCATCAATAATCGATATCAACTCTTTATAATACAGATACAATGCAAGTTTTGTTTGTTCTACATCAAGACACACGGTAGTGTGTCGTGCGGCCCAAGAACCCGGCGCACCACACCGTGAGTATATTGACAGGAAGAACGAAAACGTCATTTTCACACCTTTGTATCTCGGTGATCACTTATCTGATTGGAACCAAAGTTGCTACACAGTTGCCCGCCAGCTAAGGGAGTCTACATTCCAAATTTGAAGGAAATCGCTCCAGCCATTTCCGAGATACGAGCTGCCAAAGTTTCGTTTTTTTTTCTTCGTTTTTTTTTTTCTTCTTCGTCTTTTCGCACATTTGCAAAAATTGCTATAACAAGCAAACGCGTACTCCGATCGCCTTGAAATTTGGCACACAGAAAGGGAGTCCACAGGCGAATCCTAGCATCAAATTTGGTACAAATCCGATGAATGGTTCAGGAGTTATTACCGATTATTCGCGTAAAACAAGATCGATTTGTTGTCACGCCTACAGGGTAAACCGCTTCATGGAATGAGTTGAAAATTGCTATGTAGATGGAGTAACCATCGTAGGAGTGCCTTTTGGTGGTTTGAAAGGAATCGAGATAAAGACCACGGAGATATGACACAAAACCCAACCTGTGTCACAATTACGCGATCGATTTTTATGAATAAAAAAGTATTAGTTTTCACGTCTACTAGGCAAACCGCTTAGAGCAATGAGCTGAAAATCGAACTATAACTGGAGTAATCTTCATAGAAAGTCCTTGCAGTAGTATAGAAGAATCGGATTACAAACCACTGAGTTATGATTCGAAAGCCAACTCCGTGTAGCAAATGCGAGATCGAGATACTCTAATAGAACAGTCACCCTAATAGAGCATTCGGCTAATTTATTTACTCCATTATAGAATTTTATTACATCACAAGTTATTCTGTAGGGAGTTCAGCTGCAAACAGTTAATCTTATAGACAGTTCAGCAAGAAGACAGTCACCATGTGGAGAGTTAAGCAAATATATCACTATAGAGATTCAGAACATTACAAGTCACACTGAAGAAAGTTCAGCTATAAACAAGTCATACACTGTGTAGAGAATTCAGCTACAATTAAGTCACTCTCTAGAGAATTCAGTTACACAGAATTCAGCTACACACAAGTCACTGTGGAGAGAGTTCAGCTACAAACAAATTACCCTTTAGAGTGATCAGCTACAAACAAAACACTTTGCAGGGTGTTCAGCTGCAACAAATCAACCTTTAGAGCAATCACCAATGAACAAATCAACACAAATCTACCTGTAGAGAGATCAGCTAGAAACAAATCACCCTGAAGAGAGTTCAGCTACAAAAAAATCACCCTGTAGAGACATCAGCTAGAAACTAGACACAATGTAAGGAGTTCAGCTACAAGCAATCACCCTGTAGAGAGTTCAGCTAAAACAAATCAACCTGCAGAGAGATCAGCTACAAACAAATCACCTTATAGAGAGTTCAGCTACAAACAGATTACCTGTAGAGAGATCGGCTACAAACAAATCAACCTGCAGAGAGATCAGCTACACGCAAATCAACTTGTAGAGAGATCAGCTACAAACAAATCACCCTGTAGAGAGATCAGCTAGAAACTACACACAATGTAAGGAGTTCAGCTACAAACAAATCACCCTGTAGAGAGATCAGCTACAAACTAGACACAAAGTAAGGAGTTCAGCTACAAGCAAATTACCCTGTAGAGAGTTCATCTACAAACAAATCAACCTGTAGAGCAATCAGCTAGAAACAAATCACCCTGAAGAGAGGTCAGCTACAAAAAATCACCCTGTAGAGAGATCAGCTAGAAACAAATCACCCTGAAGAGAGGTCAGCTACAAAAAAAGCACCCTGTAGAGAGATCAACTACAAACAAATTGGAGAGATCGGCTACAAACAAATCAACCTGCAGAGAGATCAGCTACACACAAATCAACTTGTAGAGAGTTCAGCTACAAACAAATTACCCTGTAGAGAGATCGGCTACAAACAGCCTGTAGAGAGTTCAGCTAAAACAAATCAACCTGCAGAGAGATCAACTACAAACAAATCACCTTATAGAGAGTTCAGCAAATTACCCTATAGAGAGATCGGCTACAAACAAATCAACCTGCAGAGAGATCAGCTACACACAAATCAAATTGTAGAGAGATCAGCTACAAACAAATCACCTTTTAGACAGTTCAGCTACAAATAAATTATTTTGTAGAGAGATCGGCTACAAACAAATCAACCTGCAGAGAGATTAGCTACACACAATTCAACTTGTAGAGAGATCAGCTACAAACAAATCACCCTGTAGAGAGATCAGCTAGAAACTAGACACAATGTAAGGAGTTCAGCTACAAGCAAATCACCGTGTAGAGAGTTCAGCTACAAACAAACCAACCTGTAAAGCGATCAGCTAGAAACAAATCACCCTGAAGAGAGGTCAGCTACAAAAAATCACCCTGTAGAGATATCAGCTAGAAACAAATCACCCTGAAGAGAGGTCAGCTACAAAAAATCACCTTGTAGAGAGATCAACTACAAACAAAACATTTTGCAGAGAGTTTAGCTACAAACAAATCAACCTTTAGAGCGATTAGCAACAAACAAATCAACCTGTAGAGAGATCATCTAGAAACAAATCAACCTGCAGAGTGATCAGCTACAAACAAATCAGCTTGTAGAGAGATCAGTTACACACAAATCAACCTGTACAGAGATAAGCTAAAAACAAATCAGAGTTCAGCTAAAACAAATCAATCTGCAGAGAGATTAGCTACATACAAATCACCTTATAGATAGTTCAGCTACAAAACAAATTACCTTGTAGAGAGATCGGCTACAAACAAATCACCCTGCAGAGAGATCAGCTACACACAAATCAACTTGTATAGAGATCAGCTACAAACAAATCACCCTGTAGAGAGATCAGCTAGAAACTACACACAATGTAAGGAGTTCAGCTACAAACAAATCACCCTGTAGAGAGATCAGCTACAAACTAGACACAAAGTAAGGAGTTCAGCTACAAGCAAGTTACCCTGTAGAGAGTTCATCTACAAGCAAATCAACCTGCAGAGCAATCAGCTAGAAACAAATCACCCTGAAGAGAGGTCAGCTACAAAAAATCACCCTGTAGAGAGATCAGCTAGAAACAACAAATCACCCTGAAGAGAGGTCAGCTACAAACAAAACACTTTGCAGAGAATTCAGCTACAAACAAATCAGCTTGTAGAGAGATCAGTTACACACAAATCAACCTGTAGAGAGATAAGCAAGAAACAAATCACCCTGTAGAGAGTTCAGCTACAAGCAAAACACCCTGTAGAGAGTTCAGCAACAAAGAAACCACCATGTAGAGAGTTCAGCTGCAAACAAATCACCTTATAGAGAGTTCAGCTACAAACAAATCACTCTGTAGAGAGATCAGCTAGAAACTAGACACAATGTAAGGAGTTCAGCTACAAGCAAATCACCCTTTAGTGAGTTCAGCTACAAACAAATCAACCTGCAGTGAGATCACCTACAAAAAAGCACCTTGTACAGAGTTCAGCTACAAACAAATTACCCTGTAGAAAGATCAGCTACACACAAATCAACTTGTAGAGAGATCAGCTACAAACAAATCACCCTGTAGAGAGATCAGCTAGAAACTACACACAATGTAAGGAGTTCAACTACAAGTAAATCACCCTGTAGAGAGTTCAGCTAAAACAAATCAACCTGCAGAGAGATCAGCTACAAATAAATCACTTTATAGACAGTTCAGCTACAAACAAATTACCTTGTAGAGAGATCGGCTGCAAATTAATCAACCTGCAGAGAGATCAGCTACACACAAATCAACTTGTAGAGAGATCAGCTACAAACAAATCACCCTGTAGAGAGATCAGCTAGAAACTAGATACAATGCAAGGAGTTCAGCTACAAGCCAAATCGCCCTTTAGTGAGTTCAGCTACAAACAAATCAACCTGCAGTGAGATCACCCACAAAAACGCACTTGTACAGAGTACAGTTACAAACAAATCACCCTGTAGAGAGATCAGGTAGAAGAATTCACCTTGTAGAGAGTTCATCAACAAAGAAACCACCATGTAGAGAGTTCAGCTGCAAACAAATCACCCAGTAGAAAGATCAGCTAGAAGAAGTTACCTTGTAGAGAGTTCAGTTACAAAGAAACCATCATATAGAGAGTTCAGCTACAAAGAAATTAACCCGTAGAGAGTTCAGCTAGAAGAAGTCACCTTGTAAAGAGTTTAGCTACAAAGAAACCATCATGTACAGAGTTCAGCTACAAAGAAACCACCTGTACAGAATTCAACTACAAACAAATCACCCTGTATAGAGATCAGCTAGAAGAAGTTACCTAGTAGATAGTTCAGCTACAACAATTCACCCTGTAGAAAGATCAGCTAGAAGAAGTCACCTTGTAGAGTGTTCAGTTACAAAGAAACCATCATGTAGAGAGTTCAGCTGCAAACAAATTACTCTGTAGAGAGTTCAGCAACAAAGAAACCGCCATGTAGAGAGTTCAGCCTCATACAAACCACCTTGTAGAGAATTCAACTACAACAAATCACCCTGTAGAGAAGAAGTTACCTTGTAGAGAGTTCAGCTACAAAGAAACCACCATGTAGAGAGTTTAGCTGCAAACAAATCACCTGTAGAGAGTTCAGCTAGAAACAAATCACCCCGTAAAGAGATCAGCTGGACGAAGTCACCTTGTAGAGAGTTCAGCTACAAAGAAACCATCATGTAGAGAGTTCAGCTGCAAACAAATCACCCTGCAGAGAGTTCAGCTACAAAAAAATCACCCTGTAGAGAGTTCAGCTAGACGAAGTCACCTTATAGAGAGTTCAGCTACAAAGAAACCATCATGTAGAAAGTTCGGCTACAAAGACACCACCATGTAAAGAGTTTAGCTGCAAACAAATCACCTGTAGAGAGTTCAGCTAGAAACAAAATACCCTGTAGAGAGACCAGCTAGAAGAGGTTACCTTGTAGAGAGTTTAGCTACAAAGAAACCATCCTGTATATAGTTCAGCTACATTTCAAGTCACCCAGTAGAGAAATCAGCTGCAAAAAAATATCCTGTGGGGAATAATGGGCATGTAATAAATATATGTATATAATTTGTATAATTACTAATAAAATCAAAAATAATTGAAGTACTAAAATTCTTCTTTAAGTTCTTTTCTTCTTCCTGTAGTAAAGAAAAATACACATGGGTTAAAAAAGCCCCAAAGCCAGCCATAGGCCGGCTTTGCAGTATACAAATACAAAAAGAAGTGATATCTAATCAAAAACAGCCAAGCTGTAAAAAAAGGTGCGGCCCCCAAAAAGACCATGGTGAAAAAAGATGTGAAATCCAAGGTGGCGGCCAAGAAATGGCTGTGATGGTAGGTTAATGGTTACATTTTAATAACGACAATTCAGGTGAATTTTGTGCCGCTTGGTCTTGGCACCAAATTCACCTGAATCGTTGTTATTAAAATGTAACCATTAACCTACCATCACAGCCATTTCTTGGCCGCCACCTTGGATTTCACATCTTTTTTCACCATGGTCTTTTTTGGGGGCCGCACCTTTTTTTACAGCTTGGCTCACTGCTTGAAGGTTCTTAGTTTACTAATTTGTTAAGCTGCTTTACTGTAGTTGTGCCCAGTTATACTGATAGTAAAATGTCAGTAACTTTAAGTATATGGAACATAATTGTTTTACTAAGTTTTAAACTCTCAGTAAACATCAGTAAATGCAGGTTTACTGAAAAGCTACTAAAATTCCAAACAATTAACTGTTCCATATACTGGGGATATACCACTCTAGTAAACTAAGAAACTTCAAGCAGTGGCTGTTTTTGATTAGATACACATAACAGTACAGTACTACAACAGTGGATAGCATAAGCAACCGATTATCGACCGGTATGTATTATTGATCTAAGCATTTCCCGTAAAAACAATGAACTCCTCCGTAAATTCGTACTTGTTTATTGGACTGCTTTCTTGGACAAAAATGGTATGGGAATTTCATCAGACCCTTTCGGAGGGGGCGCTTATAATCTCTAATCAATAAGCGCCACCCCGGAGAATGGGTCTGCGAGGACAAGACTATACTGGAATGCATATGCCTACTAGTATTATGAGTAATTAGCTTGAGCAGTTGGAACATGTTGCCATCTGACCCTCAACACTATCACACTATTTTTGCACATAGCTATTTTAATTCTGTAATCTTGCATCTGGTGTTGTAATTAAGCATAAATAATAAATAAAAATGGAGCACACAGTGTAGGTTACACCACACCACAGCCTAAGATATTATACGAGGTACAGCCACACAGCATTAATCTTATTTTTTTGTTGTTCAAACAAATCTGTGCGTGAGCCAGACGGTAGACGTTAGAACTATGTGGGAGTGGGTGACTCTCAGGGTGACTGGCTTTATCACAACCAGGTCTGTTCTCAGGGTGAGAGGTCTGCACTGATTGGTAGTCTCGCATGACCAGACCACCTTTTTTAGTTGGAGGGATTCTACCCAATGACCGTTGAGGGTATTGTTTCCCAGTGAATTTTCACAAATCAAACTGTCATTCATAAAATGAAAAAAAAGAAGCGGTCTGGCCACGCGGACGTAGACTGCATGTACAGGCATAACACACAACGATTACATACACACAGGTACATTCAAAGTTACCACACACTGTGTCCAAAACTCTCGAGTGAACTGCATGACCATTGCACACTCCATCAGTCCATGTAAGTGCATGTAAAGCACATCATGCAATTAAGGCTTTTTATAAACGTCCGGATATTTGTCGCTTATGTTAATTTGTCCGCAGCGGGCACTTACTTTTATTTACAACACCAGATGCAAGATTACAGAATTACAGCTAGCATTTTATGAGTGTGGTGTAACTGGTGTTTTAAGAATATACAATACCGCATGGTTGCAATGGTACAGCTGTGAGGGAAATCAGATGAGGGGATTGGCTGATGTTGGTGGCTAGGTAGATCATAGATTGTATAGGGCGTGAATATACTATTTATTTATTTATTATCAATTTACCACGAGGGAAGGAACAGTACAAAAGGCAAGCCTGTACAGGTACTGTCCTAATACAAAACACATACAACCACTAAACAAAACACACACAAAATAACACTTACAAAACAAAACAAATGAACAACAATTATAATTACATCTACAAAACAACAAATCAACAACAATAAATTACATTTAAAAATTTCTACAGAAATGTCTGTAAATAGTGTGGTGAGTAACAGAACGGCTCTCAATTCCCAGAATACTGATTGGTACTTTGTTCCACACAAAACAAACACGGACAAAATAAGAGTATCGTCTAGCATTGATTGATGAAGGTGGGAGTATGAGGGTAAGACGATAGCTACGCATAGGCATAGTGTTGTATGTACAATAGTTTGAAAACTTAATAGAACCAGCATGACGAATGTCTTGAAGAGCACACACTGACAAATAGTCCTGCCTGGTAGATAAGGATGGTAAACACAGCTTTCTATAGCACACATCATGAGGAACAGACCAAGAGTGCATAGTTTGGTTCTAGCGACTGCCACAAACCCACCATGCAGCACGCCTCTGAACAGCTTCTAACAGGTTCACATCTTTCACAGCATGAGGAGACCAAACCACGCAAGCATACTCCAACAGTGGCCCAACAATAGCTTTGTAAGCTCTATATTTGGCTTCTGAATCACACCCCAACATAGTATGTCGTAAAACATTCAAACCCTGGTGGCCTTTGAGGCAGCAAATTGACACTGGGAGGACCACTGCAATTTATCATTTATATATATACAGGTATTTCACAAGATTGGTCCACCGAACTGGTTGACTGTCAATAAGATAAGTAAAGGAAATTGGCTTCCTCTTGTTCGTGATGGATAAAGCCTGATTAAGTTGCCACCGTTTAGACCATGCCACTATAGCTGAAGATCATCTATCTATGGGCAGATTCATTCATAATCAATCATTTATTACTAATGGGCATCACAGTATATCTGTGACATTCAGCACCACCTTGCTAGCTAGGAATTGAAATTAATGTTGAGACATAATCTGATTCAGTAATGATTGTGTGAACAGAGATCTGCATGTTAGGGCCCAAAATTTTGTAGTATACCACTTGTATTTAGAACATGCATATGACTCAAATGCCTTCAATTCGGTCAACTAATACACATGTACATTGACTAGCTAATTAATCATGTGAAATTTCATTTCATGTGTGTACCACACTGACAACCAAGTTGCCACTTCATTGTCCTTGCTGAACTATGAATAATTATTATACCTTAATTGTATACTGTTATACGTATCATTATTGCCGCACACTTATTTTACTTTGTAGCATTTACTATAATATAGATTTAGAATCCTATGATATACCATCAATATGAACATACAGTACGTATTCTGGATAAATCAGTACAGAGTTAAGAGAATTTAATGACACAGCTTGCTGTATAAACTATATACAGTCTATGAATCACAATAGTCACATCTATGATAATCATAACAAATAGTCCTGGGAATTGGCATTCTGCAAAAAGCAAATGCTACTTCTGGGAATGATGAATGACCATGTACTACAAGAGAAGCTTCTGCCATTATAAGAACATCTTGCCATGTATCAAGCATGCTGCTGTTAGTTAGATGAGCTGTCTTATCTACATGTACTATCTGATTGTCTAGTACCTTCACCTGCTGATACTTACTCGACAACATTTTCTTTGCTTCTTCATCATCAGATAATAGAACTACTACACCATCTGGTCCAATAAGGTTGTTAGCTTGTTGTATGGCACATTTTGTTGCATGTTTCCAGTTATACAAAGAACTTGCAAATCGAGTTTTACTTTTAGTAATATATAGGTCCAAGGTTAACAGAAGACCCAGTCAGTGAATAATCATGATACCGCCAGTCTATCATGTTAGGTAATAGGTGCATATTTTCCAGTAAAACTTTGTCCCATTTTAATAACAGTATCCTATCACTGAATATTGCTAACAAGAGATTTACCATAATTCCTTTGAAACGATATCCCAAACCACCACATTCATCCCTGCAGTGCCATGTGAGTGTTTGAACTTTTCTACTATTTCCTTTATGCAAATGCTTAACACCTGCTCTATGAAAATCTTTATAAATATCCATCAAATTCCATAGTATTTGCAACTGTTGTGGTTCCATTTCAGTATACTTTGTTGAGTTATCTGATGACCACTGGCAGTGTATGCCATTTGAACTAGTCAGCCAGTCAAGTTTTGCTGGAGGCTGCTGTTCTCTGATGACAGTATAATGATGATGTGTTCCACCTGATATTGAAGGATCATTCTCAATATATCTACAATAGAGTACTATTATTATCAGTGAAATGATACACATTAAGGGAATCCCTCTTCTACCATAACTGATGAGTGACTGGTTATTCATCATTCCCTATGAAACGAAGCAAAACATTGACAATATAAATCTACAAAAGAGAAAATGAGTGTGACTGTGCATGTGACAAGATGGCTCAGATGCTCTCAAGGTCACCAACTTATACTCTGACTTCATGACCTTTCAGCCTTATATCCTTAATGGGGTTGTATGGCTAGAAATAGTACAAGTTACCTATTGAATCACATTTATAAGATAGAAAGTAGGGACCAGCAGCAGAAACCCAGCCAGTACCACACTGGCCTTTCACCCCTTATTTTTTCGCTTTGTCAACCTTTTGAGTAAATTTTTTTTATTTCGTATGGAACTGGATGAATAGAAAATATTATTGTTGTGTAGCTGAAAATTGGTAACTCAAGCAAAGTAACTAACATTGTTTTTTTTTTAAATTTCAAAGTATTCGGCATACATTATAAGGCTTAAAAAGACGACAAAACGACACAAAACTTACTTACACTGTACATGACAAAACAAAGATTTGCACAACGATCAGCATATGGACAACTCCATATCAATTTTCATCCCCATAGGAGCTCGGATGATGGAGCAATCCCAAGTTAAAAATGTGCATTGTTATTTTGTGCCAGGGAATATAAGGAATTTTTTTTTATTAGCAAATCTCAGAAACTGGAATGCATAGTGTTAGTGTATCTCAATTGCTTTAGTATTTCAAATATGGTTTGAGTTGGCAGTTAGGCTATGATTTTCAAAATATTCCAATGAACAGTTGCCCAAAACAATGGTATTTTGTATATATGCTGAAAATTGATCATAACTCTGTTGGGTTTGTACCAATGAGAGTACAGACACAACAATGTACATGTAAAGTGTATGGATGGCATTCCGGTATCCTAACTTGATTGAGGCACATGATAGTGAGCCATGCCACTCAAAGAAGCTGAGCCTGGAATATGGGATTCTCTCTGCATTCAACATTTTGCCTAAAGGGATGGCTTTGTGTAAAATTAAGTCACATAATGCATACCAAAAGTTTCATGTATGCATGGCTCTTTCTAATGAGATAGTACACTACATGATTAAGATGCAAATGATTATTTCATTAATCAGGTGTTTAAAGTTAGACCCAGTATTGCAGTATTTTAAGTTACAATAAAGCCTCACTCAAATGCCTTCATTTGCGCTAAGTGGGTACTGATGAAACCCAGAATGGAATGGAACGGAATCAATCGGGGCGCGCGCCAAGTTTAAACAGATTGTACTGTACTGTTTCCAACTGTCACACAATAACTAGAATTGTGCTAGAATTAGTTTGTTTCTGTTTATAGGCTTGCTGGTAATCGTTCGCTCGAAAGTTCTATTAAATGTCCACCACGTGGCAAGGTGTGTGTAAATAAAATCCATCCAGCTCAGTTTAATCCTGATGTATAAGTACTTCCTTACCATTCCAAAAGGTAAACTACTGTAGTATTTTCATGTTGTAACGGTATTCAAGCCTTTTTAGTACAAGTGTCGCTGGTTTTATGAAGCAACTATAATTCTACCATTATTGGCAGCAATTTAATTACGAGAGTTAGCAAACTGCAGTATGTTATATTAACAGTGCTTACAAAAAATAGGTTAACAGCTTAGCTAAATGATCGCTGCTCAGCTTAGACGATTGTACAACGCTTTCTTGCAATGGGCATTAAATAGAGTCGTAGAGCAAATGACTTCTAGCATGTCTATAACAGAAAAAAACTAATTCTAGCACAATTCTAGTTATAGTGTGAAAGTTGGAAACAGTGCACAATCTGTTCAAAGCGATTTTTTAATTTGGCGCGCGCCCTTATAGGTTCCATTCCGGCTTTCATCAGTACCCGCGGTAAGTAATGCAATATTGCCCAGCTCCATGTAACATAGATCAAATATACATTATGAGTGCCCATTTAATCATTTCTAGCTCTAGAAGGAGGTACGTATGAGTACATGTTGCAGGTCTATCTGGATTCAAACCAAGGACCTCCACACATAATACCCATGATTGTAGCCATTAGCTATATAGCATGCACTGCCAGCTTATATAAACAAAAGTGAATGTATCACTGCTGTCTCAGAAAAAAAGATGCAAACAGAAAATCCAAAAGAAGTGTGATATTTACAGTGTAGCAAAAGTTTTAAGAGAGGGTGTAGTTTTAAAATAAGCCAGAGGTTGTAAAATGTCAAATTAAAAGTGTCAGTTAGCCTACAATGACATTAATACCAACCAACTCCAATTCCCATGCAGGATTTTCCGGTCAAGAAACAGCTTCAATACCAATAACTTTACTTTTTTAAAGTGATAGCATCACCATATTATTAGTAAAAAATGATTCACAGTAACGTCATTGCATGCAGTTATTTCTTGGCTGCTACCCATGATTCACAACTTATCTATTCTGAGCACTGAATAAGCTACTTGGAGCACTTCATTTACTGTACATAGCTTGATATTGCTACTTATTAGTGGTAGTTAGTAAACTGTAGCTAATGGAATTTTGATGCTGAAAATTTGGACTTGTATACTAAAATTGTGGACCTTTTTGCTAAAATTGTGGACCTTTTTACAGAAAATTGTGGACCTTCTTTCCAAGAGGGCGGTTCTTCAGAACCCCCCAAACCCCTCTGGCTACGGACCTGTGTAGTGATAAATTTACAGATAATTAGTAACAGGGAAGGGTGGAGGAACAGGAAGCACACACCCCCTAATCAAAAAAAATTGGCTTGAAACTTTGCATTTGCAACAGCATAAATGCACGTCAATTAGACAAGTAATTAAGTGGCACTAATACATAGGAGGGGGGTGTTATAACGTACTGGACAGCTGACTGATGTATTCCTATGACGTTTGTCAAAATTGTCCTTCTGTTTCAGCTTGTATGTGGCATCAGACTCCTGAAATTCTTCCAAATAGGTCCATTGAGGAATCAGCTTACAGTCTGCAGTAGGAACACAAGTTCGGATCTGTCTCCCCATACTCAATTCAGCTGGGCTCCTTCCACACCAGGGAAGAGGTGTTGACCTATAAGTAAGCATCGCCATGTATGGATCTTTACTGTTTTTCAGTAAATGTTTATCAGTTTGAACCATGTGTTCAGTTTGCCCATTACTCTGGGGATACTTGGGGCTGCTGGTGATGTGACAGAATCCATATTCCTTCGCAAACTGAGTAAACTCTAGATATGAGAATTGTGGACCATTATCGCTACAAACTACTTCCGGGATTCCATGATGTGAGAACACGTTTTTGAGGTGGCTAATAACAGTTGCTGAGGTAGTTGTTGTTAACTTGGTTACTTCAGGGTACCTTGAAAAATAGTCTACTGTTAACAGGTACTTGGTACCTTCCAGTTCAAACAAATCTGTCCCTATAATTTGCCATGGTTAATCTGGGAGTGTAGACTTGATCAGGGGTTCTCTCCTCTGTTGGGCTTCTCTAGCACATGTGGGACACTGACGAACTATCTCAGCAGTATCCTTGGTAATCCCAGGCCACCAAACGGAGCACCTCACTCTGGCTCTACAGCGTTCGATCCCCTGATGCCCCTCGTGAATCTTTGCCAAGGTCTCCTTCTTAAAGAAGAAGGAATAACAATATGCTGGTTATATAATAGCAAATTATTATGAAACGAAAAGAAACTTCTCACCTTCCAAAATGCACTCAGGTCAACATCTGTAGCAGATTTGGCAGGCCAACCTTCTAGGCACCATCTTTTCACTGTCATGCACGTCGAGTCATCATCCTGAGCATCTTTGTACTGTTTCAAGCGATGCTCCCCAGCTGGTAAAGCTGCTACTACAGTATCAACAATACATTCTACTTCTTCAAGTCAACTCAAATTCTGATGGCCCCAGATTTTTTGGAACCACCACCATCCCAGCACACCAGGGTGTGGGCTCGTCAACCTTAGAAATAATACCACCAGACTCCATTCAAGTTAATTCTTCTTGGATTTTCTTACGAAACAGTAGTGGTATGTTACGAGGGGTATGAAGAGAATGTGGCTGTGTATCGTCCTTGAGTTTAATCAAATATTCATCCCCTAAAGTGCCCAAATCTCGGAAAACTGTGGGAAACTGGCTGTAAATGTCCTCAGCAACCATAGTATGAATTCTGCAAATGAGCTGCAGTGCTGTGTTGGCCGGTAATCCTAAGAGGTTGTGTCTCAAGCCCTGTACTACGAAGATCTCCTGTCTAGATGAAATATCTTTGTTAGACAGTGCACCTATAAATTGTCCCAGTACAGTCAACTTTTGGTTGGCAGGTCCTGACAATATCTTAGAGTGCTTCTTCAACTCTGTTTTTGGTAGTGTACGGTATGTTTCCTCTGATATGGCTGTTACTGCAGCACTAGTGTCTAGTTTGAATTGAACAACTTTGGTATCCAGAGTCACTGTAACATACCAAGATGATTCTGAACTGGTTGCCATGGCATCTAGGAATGCAGTATCAAGGGACAGTTCTTCAACAGGAGGTAGTTTCTCACTGGGTGTGGTATCTACAGATAATTCATCAGTGGGTGAAGTGTCAACTGAAAATGTGTTTCTTAGTCTTGGAAAAACAAAGTTTTATTTATTATTTATTTATTTATTAATGCTTTGCTGAAGGTCTGTAGGGCACCTGGTCCTACAGCCTGTTCAAAGACTTTAGTGAGCTGTAATTCCCTCTTCTGTTACATCTGTGGCATGTGGCACTGATAGCTGGACACTTCACACCTTCTGGATGTCTACTGTGACCACACCTACTTCATGCTTGTGCAGATTGTTGTCTGTCTGGTAACATTCCCCCTCTGAGTTGTTGTGGGTGGGGTGTGGTTTTTCCACCAATGGCTCTCTTGTTGGAATACTTGGATACAGCATCCACTACTACAGGGTCTTGCATAGTCCCTTCACCTTTTAACTGACATTGCTGATCTTGTACAGCTTCGCTCAAATGTACTGCCTTCTTAGCTTTGTCGAGCGTTAGTTCCGGGTTAAGCTGAAGGCATTTGGACATGGCTTCATCTCTTATTCCAACAACAATTCTGTCACAGAGCATCTCTTCTGTTACGTTTCCGTACTCACAAGTCTCTACTAAGGCATAAAGCTCAGAGATGTATTGCTCCACCGTTTCACCAGGTAGTTGGTTGCGACAATTAAATTTGGCTCTTTCAAAAATCACATTCCTTCTAACTTTGAAGAACCCGTCAAGTTTGGCCAGGACAGTGTCATATTTCTTTCGTTCTTCACTAGTAATTTGCGTGGAAGTTAGAACGTTGTCGGCATTTTCCCCCATCATATACAACAGTGTCCTCACTTGTCGAGTTTCAGATTCTCTCGATAAACCAGACGCTTCTCTAAACTGTTCGAATCTTCTTTTCCATTTGGACCAGCTGTCTGGATTATTGAACTCAAAAGGTTCCGGCGTTTTGAACTGAATGCCAGCCATCCCACTTCTGACACCATGTGGCAGTTGCTGCAGTGTGTTCACTAACAAGTCAAACCATTATTAATAATTCTGTTAATCAATACAACAATCACCAGCACACTCAAGATTACAACAACTGATAATGATTACAATCACGAGACTATGGACCTTATCCGCAATGACGTCATAATTGACAAAATGGCCGTATATAGTTTTATTTATGATTATGATTATATACTGGGTCGAGACAGCATAGCTGATAATTGACCCAGGTAATTATAAACAAAAAAAAACATTTAACACATACATGCATACATAAATTATTTATTGTGTGATGACAAGGTGGTTGGTAAAAATTTCTGTGGATTGCTCTTCAATAAAGTTGTTAGATAAAGTGTTCCATTCTCTTAAAGTATTCAGAAAGAAACTTTTCTGATACGATACAGTGGAACTGACTGGGATGATAAATCGATGTTGATGAAGCTGTCTAGTTGGATACTGAGTTGGTAAGAAATAAGATGGTAGCTGTATGGAAGGAGTAAGCTGATGAACAATTTTGTGAAATTGGCTTAACCTATTAATGTGTCTTCTCTCTTGTAGGGTTGTATAGTGTGGGCACTTCGTATGTAATCACTAAAATAAACTTTGTTTGCGGATTTCACGACATGTAACTATTGGATAATAAAGGTAAGAGGCTAGATAGCGTGATATGGCAATGTGAAATAGTCCCCCAGATGAAACCAGACTTAAGTTTTGGTATCAACGCAAAACCATACACATTTGTCTTGAAATTAAGTATGCATGCCTCACCTTGCCCCTTGCTGCAGTATGTGAATGTTAACATAGCAAACCGTCATCTCTCCGAATACCCCCCTGTACAAAGTGCCCACACTATTGGCTGCCGTTTAACGCTTTGACGTCATTGCGGATAAGGTCCATTTATATCCTACGTTACATCACTATAAGAAGTCTGTTCATTACGTAATACCACAAATAACTAGCTAGGTACTGTATGTATATATGCATAACACATTTTTAAATTTCTCTATTAAGAGCCCATATGAAGATAGGCTTCAATCAAAATGCATGCAGATCAAACTGTTGTAGGCTCTGCTGCTGCTGGTGCTGGTGCTGGTGCTGGTGCTGCTGGGTATTGGCATTCTGTCTTGGAATACCAGGAAGTTGGTTACACATTTAAGGGAATGTCACTCCCAATGTACTGCAAGTTATATGATCACAGTAAAAGTGACAGTGAGTGGACAAGGCCATCATTTTAAGTGCAAGGCAATGACAAAGCTGTTTATCTGGAGCAGTCAAAGCCATGTGAGTAAATAGTGCAAAAAAGTGTCAACTTTTGACTGTGGTCACAGAAAAGGGGTATAACATAGAGCACTAGGCATACACTATATGTTGATTTGCAAACATAGTCA
The DNA here is from genome assembly GCF_963678975.1 of Dysidea avara. NCBI lineage: Eukaryota > Metazoa > Porifera > Demospongiae > Dictyoceratida > Dysideidae > Dysidea > Dysidea avara. The sequence goes on along the minus strand of NC_089272.1, from coordinate 23,326,816 downwards.
AAATCTTGACCTGTAAAATCTTGACCTATGACTTAAAGTAGCAATTCATTTTAGCATTTGCTCTAGCAGTTTGACCGTTGATTTATAAAAATAAAATTTAAAAAACATAATAATCATAATAATAATAATAGCTCTAATATTTCTTGATGTGTGTTGCCTACTGCAGCTACATCTGTGGAAAAAATCACAACGAAATGATTGCAGGAGCTTGCTGAAGATCCTTCTGTCTTGCAAGTTATGCACGTATAATTTCATAAAATTACATTAGCTAACTATAGTTATTGATTGTGGGTTTTGAGCATTTTGACTTTTGGTCCTAAGGCTGGTGTAGAGCTTTGAATGACGCATGGAGGTTATGGATGAAATAATAATAATTAACAGCCACTGGTACATAACGTCCAGCTGCATCTTTTGCCATCATTCTAGTCAATAAAATAATTGATGGCTACTGTGGCAGCAGAAGCCCTGAATATAGCTAGAAAGCACAACATATAAATTCCTTAACACTGTAGAAAAAAATGACATTCATCACCCAGATGTTGAGAAGTCTCAAATCCTTTCCAAATTAACAGCATAGACAGACTATGGATCCAACCTTATCACATCACTATGAGGAAGAGTTGACTTTTCTTGTCTTGGCTGGTAGGGTAGCTTGAATTCGAAAATTCATGCTTTATGTCTTTTAAAGAAAGTAGCTCTGTGCCAGGAATCCAGCCAATCATTTGCTTATTGCTGTGTGCACTTTTTAACTACATTAACTCTAGATAAGATCTGGCAATTTTCATACGGCTTCATGTGGAACACAAACAAATTCTGCATCTCGTGAGATACTAAAGTAATATTTCTGTGAATACAACAATCATCGAAGCTTCATAATGCACTCATAGTCTACTAAAGAATTACAAATAAACATCGTCATCTTCATGACAGCTGCTTATTCCTCTTGCGTGATCAATGTTCGTCTGTTTGCGATCGATCTTCGTGTGACACGCCCACTTTTAAACAATCGAAGTTCAGCTTACTACCATAGTTGCAGCCTTAACACCTTGTAATGTGATAGATAATGCATGGAAGGTGTACTGTTAGCCATTACTTGGTGTTTACCTGTGCATGATTGAAGTATAGTGGACACACCCATTTGCAGTCGATTGATCGCGTCATTCAGTACTGCTGCTATGCACTTTCCAAATTCTTACAAACTTATTAAATAGGTTTAGAAAGATAAAACCTAAGAAGGATGTGCATAAATACAAGATAACCTGTAACTTGAAAGCTAATACCGAAGCTTCGAATGTTCGAACATTTTATTAGCGAATAGTCAAAGGTAAATTTCAATAATCGTCCCAGCCCTAATTCAAAGATGTCATTGTGGAAAACAAAGTTTGTCAAATGTATGTTCTTGAAGGGTCTGATCACTGTGTTGTAAAAGACTGTAGGATGAATTAGCTTCCACTTATTATACACTTATCCACTAAAGAGAAGAAATGTTTAGCCTTATGAGCTTTAGTATATATCTAGCTGTTGACTTCCCTTTGAAAAGTCATGAGTTTCATTAATTGTAGTAAGCCTTGTCCTACTATTATAATCTCAGACAAGATCTTGCATTAAGGTATTGCCTCTGTGGCCTTCATTTAGGACCTGGTGTTTATTGAGCTCAGCGGATAAATACAGTATTTCTGCTGACAACAGTACAAACACCAAACACTGCATTACAACATAAACTAAAACTCTAAACTACAATCTGTTAAAATAATTCTGGTAGACTAGATCTACCAGAATTATTTTATGTTGTAATGCAGTGTTTGGTGTTTGTACTGTTGTCAGCAGAAATACTGTATTTATCCGCTGAGCTCAATAAACACCAGGTCCTAAATGAAGGCCACAGAGGCAATACCTTAATGCAAGATCTTGTCTGAGATTATAATTATTGTGTGATTATTTGTGCATTGTCTGTTTATCTGTTTCTATTTAGTAAATTCATACAGATATTGATTATTGGTTTTGTACTGTTTCTATTTAGTAAATTCATACAGATATTGACTATTGGTTTTGTACTGTTAGGAAAGTCTATAGTTTGGCAGTCCTCTTCAGTCCACGTTTATAACATTTCTTATTTTGCTGCCTGCTAGCATGTTAACTCCACCTGTTTTGTAAAAGTGCCTAGAACTACAGTAACCTTTTCTCCACTTATAAACACATTTCAGTATACTTATTCATTGTTCATCTGTCCAATGCTATGTACAGCAAAATTAAATCTTGTAGCATTCCTCAACACTGCATTTACTCCTCAAAAAGTATTAAGATGTAGCCTGCTGTGTGTATGTACATGAATTACATACTTTCCATTATATTAGATACTACTGAACCAATAGCAGTACTAACTGGTCATCATACACCAGTTGTATCTATTGCACTGAACTGCAGTTTGGGAATAGTACAAGATTTACTCTTGTGTAATAGCATGGAAGATGAAAATAATCTGGTAGATCTAGTCTACCAGAATTAGTTTAGACAGATTGTAGTTTAGAGTTTTAGTTTATTTCATGATTACACAGAGCTCCACTTGCAACTATTCCCAAACTGCAGTTCAGTGCAATAGATACAACTGGTGTATGATGACCAGTTAGTACTGCTATTGGTTCAGTAGTATCTAATATAATGGAAAGTATGTAATTCATGTACATACACACAGCAGGCTACATCTTAATACTTTTTGAGGAGTAAATGCAGTGTTGAGGAATGCTACAAGATTTAATTTTGCTGTACATAGCATTGGACAGATGAACAATGAATAAGTATACTGAAATGTGTTTATAAGTGGAGAAAAGGTTACTGTAGTTCTAGGC
>NC_089272.1:23200199-23323770 GCF_963678975.1 Dysidea avara | reverse complement strand
CTGCAGTTTGGGAATAGTTGCAAGTGGAGCTCTGTGTAAATCATGAAATAAAATAATTCTGGTAGATCTAGTCTACCAGAATTATTTTAACAGATTGTAGTTTAGAGTTTTAGTTTATTTCATGATTTACACAGAGCTCCACTTGCAACTATTCCCAAACTGCAGTTCAGTGCAATAGATACAACTGGTGTATGATGACCAGTTAGTACTGCTATTGGTTCAGTAGTATCTAATATAATGGAAAGTATGTAATTCATGTACATACACACAGCAGGCTACATCTTAATACTTTTTGAGGAGTAAATGCAGTGTTGAGGAATGCTACAAGATTTAATTTTGCTGTACATAGCATTGGACAGATGAACAATGAATAAGTATACTGAAATGTGTTTATAAGTGGAGAAAAGGTTACTGTAGTTCTAGGCACTTTTACAAAACAGGTGGAGTTAACATGCTAGCAGGCAGCAAAATAAGAAATGTTATAAACGTGGACTGAAGAGGACTGCCAAACTATAGACTTTCCTAACAGTACAAAACCAATAGTCAATATCTGTATGAATTTACTAAATAGAAACAGATAAACAGACAATGCACAAATAATCACACAATAATTTACTTTTCATAGACTCTGACGTTGAACTAATAATTCGGAATTTTTGTTCACTCCATTTCCACAACATTACAGTGCAGTCACATGATCCACTTGCAATCAGACCATCTTCATTATAGGAACATAACCCCTCTGTCTTGATTATAATCCAAACATAAAATTGTACTGTGGTGTCCAAATACACTCTGAATTAGTTGATCTGTTTGCAAAAATATATAATCTAATGTGGAAAACTGTCAATGTACACATTGTGAGAGAGCAATTATAAACATGTCAATACAGTATGCCAAAAGCTATGAGTTGAAATTTCACCATGAATGCAACTATAACCATAGTGTATAAGACTTTAGACCATAGTAAGCTAGCTACTGATATAACCATAATTTTGAGTAGCTATTTTCATGGCAGTATCTATAATATAAGCACACAACCATGGATGGTGGTAGGGGTGGTCTGGTATATCAACAGAAAGTGGCCGAGCCGGTCATTTGGAGTCTCCAGCCTTAATACCACCATGCAGTGCCACTCAAAGTAAAAGAAATGAATGCAGTAAACATCTGGGAAACTGTCCAAAGGTGCCAGTTACTCTAGCCTCATGTTCCATCTGGCCAGTGGCATTCCAAGGTGCAAGTGGCTGGCACATGTCTCCAGAAATCCAGTTGTGAAAAACAGTCCGAGTAAATCAGCGGCATGGCTATGGTATTGGTGTGACTATCTATTGATGGTGAAAGTCAACTTCAGTGTTGTGTACAAAAATTGATTTTCAAAAATTTTGTCACATTAATTATGGTAATCAATTAACTCACTGATACCCCAAAGACATACACCAGATTACTCTAATAGAGCAGTCATCAATACGAGGGGTACAATAAGGTGTACAACGGTGTAAGACCATAACAGACAGTATCCATGGAAAGAGAAATTTTACACAGTGTATGATTTTGAGACCTCGGTAAGCTTTAGAGTATACATTAATAATAATAGGGCAAATACTGTAATACAACAGTCAAGCTGATCTATACTTTTTAAATGTGTTCATTTCAACACAGTAAACAGAGCAATCAACCAACTATCTTAATAACAAGGGACGAAATATTGGAGCATTCCTCACAGAGCATAAATGGCTCAAGCCTGTGCCCAAAAGTTTCTTCATACATAAAATATAATACACACAAACCAAATATAACTGAGTGAAGAAAGCACGTCATATTCCTTACAGCTTGTATGTGGGACACTTTAAGTGGGACAACTTTATACAAAGGAAGGGAATTGGAAAAAATCCATGTACTGCACCAAAATCTCTATCAGGTATTGCATACATTACAGGTGCATAGTGAATCACATTAAAGAGGTATTCTGAAATACAGAGGTATTTACTAAAATAAATAATAAGTACAAAACCTTATCAGTACAAATATCACAGTACCTGTTTCGGTGATATAAATCTGAAAGCTGTTCTTAGACGCACCACATGTGAACAAAAATTGGTTGTCTAGTGTAGCAGTGCAAAACAACTTTGTATCACTAGCTTCAGTAAACAAAATTCCCCGTTGCTTCAAGCCTAAAAGAGAAAAGTAAACACAAACTTAACAACTGAATTGGTGAACTACAGATAACATTAACATACAGGAAACATCACTAGTACTTACTGTTTATGACATTCACTTCAAGCAAACATGTTGGCTGCCGCTTCACTGTAAATTAGTAATAAACACAACACAAAGAAATGGTTAAGCAATTATTGTACCTTCAGTAACATTCCAGTTAGCTGCACAGTATACGTAACTTGCTGACAGAGACAAAATAGTTCTTGGATATGAATACGTCTCCTCAGGATGTAACATAATAATGGCTACATCAGGACTGACTTCAAGCTTGCTCAAAAGAACTAGTAGCTGGAAGACACTGTGAAATAATCTGGAAAGGAAATAATCATAATATTAAATGTTGTTGGAATTTATTAGAAAAAAACAACACAAAGTTGAATGCATCATTATTGACAAGCATCTACTGAATGGAAACGCAATTATACATTTGCTACAGCTACGTGAAGTATTTTTGGCTCCATACAGAACATAGTGTACCTTTACTGGTGGATTTCTAAGTGGGTGTGGATTTTTCAGCAGTTGATTTGGCATTTGACCAAAACTCTTTATCTGTTCCTCAAGTAACTAAAAAGCACATACAAAGTCACAATGCATTAAATAATTACAGAGCTAACACGTAGTCCATGTCTTGATAAAATAAGTGTACTAAAGTTTATTTTATGGGAATGGAAACTGGACCATTCTTAATTAAGTACCGTATAGCAGGATTTTCAATTTTTTTTTTTTTTTTTTGCGGGTTGCCACCATCCAAAACTTTAAGGTGGAAAATTTTCGCATCTTTAGGGTTGCATACAATCACTGGGCTGGACTGGGCTGGATTCAAGTATTTTCCCTTTTTAAACCAAATATTAGGGCACAACTGACAGATTCTTGTGAGAAAATCTTGATATTTCCTGTACAAGGCATACATAAAATCTCTCAGAATTATGCTTACTGAATAAACACTATGGGTAGCTATGAGATTTCTGTGAAAGTTTCACACCTCTGTGCATAGCTGAGAGATTTTTTTGTGAGATATTTTAACACCTTCAGCACAAACATCTTAAAATCTCTCACAATAAAATCTCTCAGAGTTACATTCATTGAGTAAATGCTACATGCACAGGTTTAACATGGCCCTGAGAGATTCTGAGAGATTTCTGAGAGAAAAGAATTTTCTATATATTACTCCTCTCAGCAGTATGTCTAATTCAAACTGGGAAGGAAGGTATCAGTTGGTTGAAAGTTGCAGATGGCTTGCAAAGAACATAGCTCATGTGGCATCTTGAGAAGTGACGATCACCGTGGAACTAAAGCTTCTCTACAGGTTCTTAAGCATGTTACTTTTAGTGACACTGTTTCTGTGAAGTTTTACGATTCTCCATATACTGATCGTCAATTTTGCTTACAAATGGATATAAATGTGACAGGTAGAAAGCATTGTGAAGGATTGCAAGGACCACTGAACAAGACAGAAAAGCTAATAGCTTCAAGCTTTCATGATCATTGGTGCTTTGATAACAACAAAGGAATGGCTGATTCAACAGATATTCTTCGTTGGTTTAATGAAATGCTGACTAGAACAGGACATACTAAATGGAAAAAGAACAGCAGACAATGGGCCTATGTGCAGTGGAAGTTCAGCATTCCCAACACTGAAGCTAAAGTTTGGATGCTAAAAAAACTTGCAGAATAATTATTTTATGTACTAAACTTTAAACTTTACAAATTTAACTACCCTATCGCACTGTAAAATTTATGTACGTTGCTATGCACAGAAATGCATTTTGTTTTTGATATGTACACACTGTACATGTTTACAATTACAATAACATTGGAAATACAGTTATCTGGGGCTTTTTCTAACATTAGACTCGAAAGATGTAGGACAAAGATGCTATTAGGGTAATTATTTTTTAATTTGTACATAAATATGTAACTTATAACTATCAGTATTTGGCCACAGTTTTGTTGATAGTACAGTGGAACCTCCCTTAATGGTCACCTGAGTTAGGCAGCCACCTCTCTATAAAGGCCAAATATTTCTGGCCCGAAGGTGACCGCTTTAGACAGGTTTCACTGTATACAATAACTACACTTGGGTTACTCGCGTAGAGTTGGGATAATGGTGTGACATGTATAGGGTCTTTCATACACTACTATATACTTGCTCTTTCACTAGTAAATACATTGATTTATGGATTCTAATATGTCCGATGTTAAAACATGTTTTAGTTACTGTGCTGCTATAGTTTTCTAACATTGCCACAGTACAACAAACAGTTTGGCGCCATGGGGGAAGGGGGCACAGGCTTCCAACTAACTCACACATACGCTTTTCTGTCTGTTCAGGCAGCATTAAAACTCTATAAAATCCATATTTGGGCCATATGATTTGTAGCCACTAGTCTACCCCTATGTAAGTACAAGATATACTTTTTGCCTCAAGCTATATTAGTCTCTCTCCCATACCCAAAATATCTTGAAAATGCTATCTATAATAAACTGGCTACATTGCTTGTACAGATATGTAGATTGAAAACGCATCTGTTGTGATTACATAGTTAGAACTCATGGTGAGTTATTAGAATAATAATACCTTATCATTTTTATATGCATAAAAATAACCCCTTTAGCTCAAATCTATGTAAATACAGTACAATCAACGAAACCAAATACCACTCATGGTGTAGGTAAGGACTACTGCAAAACCTGTTCTTCTTCTTCAAAAAAAAAAGCGAATACCACACTCTTTTCAATATAGTCTTTACTTCCCTTGTATCACAGTCAGGTACCAGTACTTTTCATACTTTCTTTAAACTTGCATCATCAAGAGTTTCCAAGTTAATACATCCAGGGTAAGTTAAATAATAAATAGATTCTGTGCTTCCACAGCAGCTCTTCCTACAACAGACACATGAATCATTGTTAAGATCATAGTGAAATGCCCCACAAGCATGGAGAATTTGTTACTTTAACGAAGACTCACTATATGACTAATAATAGTTCATTTGTCTATTATTTAATTGTATTGCTTTGTATTTGTCATGTCTTGTATGTTTTTCAGTTTTGTACTTGTGTATTTGTATGTGTCTCAGTGTACTCTGACGTAGAAGGACGGCTATAGTCAAATGGCTACAGGCTAAATGATGCATCACACAACCATACAACTACCAGTTTATGCTACAGCAACAAAGTCATGATCAACCATGGCATGTGCCTTTTGGAGTTCCGACAAAATTTGCTCCTAGCACTACTCCTTTACCTTTCTTCTTGTGCTTGTCTTAGGAAACCATTAATCTTTAATATGACAGTTTTCTTACACTCAAAATTTAATTAAAATGTTTATGCTACTTCAGTTATAACTTCAGTTATAACAATACAGAAAACGTTGACTATGCTCCAATGATCTATCATGTGAGATACCTCCACCAGAGGGTCACTTGACATTAGCAGTCACCCTAATACAACAACTACAGCCATATAATAGAACATTAGACATGCATAATATATCACTCATCCAGTCTTAATGTATTTTTGACATTACTTTAGCAAAAGTTATTCAGCATCACTGATCTTTATAGTGCGATTGCTGCAGTCCCAATGGCAAGCCCACAATTATGCTAATATTAAAACGCTCAATTATTTGAGTGCCATGTAATAATGTGTCCCGCTGAGTGAAAACCGGCCATTTTTGCAAAATTATAGTTTGCCATGAAATTCTATTGAAATACACTGAGTAAAAATATGCATGCTACATGAAAATTTACGCACGCTTTTTAATAGCATTCATACGCACTGAAATTAGGCTCAAATTAAGAAAGCCTGTACATCACTGGATTTGACTGTTTATGCATATGGAGAAAATCTTGTTGCAAAGCAAAGGATACGTGAGTTATGGGCACAATGCAGCAAAAATGACGTTCACCATCATCGTTTTGTAGTTGGGATGGCCTTCTTCTTTGTCAACATGGAGGAGCACAGGGAAAGCACTATAACTTGATTGATTTACCAGTTTATGGTGCACAGATTGAGACAATTAAGTCCCATCTTCATAGCTTGTTTTAATTGTGAGTTATGATCAATTATCTAAGCCCCTGTAATTTAATGAGGTTACATAGCATATTAAACCAAGTTAATGGAGGAGCAATGAAAGGCGCATTGGGCATTAATTAGAGTGTCAGGTGAGCATCAATCAGAGTTCACGCATGTGCAACAGTCAACACGTGCATTGGGTGTTTTAAGAGTAGTGGGAGCGTTCAAGCGAGATCACGATTTCCCTGAGAGACATGCCTAGGACGAAGAAAGGAAGTGAAAAAAGATCCCTAATCCGAATACCACGACGACGGCTGAAGAGCAACTCTCTACTACCAGATTGGGCCAAAGAAGAAAGAACCGTCCTACTGGGGCTGGAAAAGAATCTTCTGGAACCACTAAATCAACTAAAAGGAAGAGTACAACGGCCGATCCGCCACGTCAGAAACATCAGCGTGTGGCTACTATCCGTGAACCAGAGAGCAACTCCTCAACCAGTGAAGATGATGAAGAATTCGATGACAATCCATTAACCAAGGCCAATATTCCAAAAATTGTTGAGGCAGTCATTAGTAACCGGAAAGTGAGGACCCTCAGGAGAAGAGCCAAGATAATCCCCACCTAGGTGAGTAGCTTGCCTATCTGTTCGAATCGTGTGGCATCAGGCGTGACGGCGTGGCACTGTGCGTGATAATTGGCATAATGCAAAGTCAGCTGGCGTGACAACGTGGCACTGTGCGTGATAATTAGCGTAATGCAAAGTAAGCTTCTTGCGGTTACGCCGTATGTCACATCTCGCTTCGTTATGCGATTCGAACACTTACAAGTATAATGTGTTTATGTTGATGGTAATTATGGTAGGGATATTTGTAGCAGTGTTGTGGGCATTAGGTAGACAATTAGGTAACCATGAAGCCATACACCGAGACTACCTTGCCCAACTGTCTAGCCAAGAGATAATTAACAAATATATATATATATATATAAATGGACATACCATTGAGCCCCATTCTTTCTGCACTCTACTACTATAATGGTGTTACCTCTCTCCTGCACCTTCCTAGATCAGGAGCATGTCAACGTACTTTCATCAAAACGGAAGAAGGCCCCTCATCCTACCAACCAGCTGTCTGCACCTCTAATAGCAAGTTCAACTATACCACCAGTCCCATCAAACCTGGTTGAAAAGATTGAAGCTGGCAAATTCATAGAGATAGGAGACCTTGTTCCAAGCCACTTCGGTTTTGAGGAGACAGCAGGATCCAAGCCAAAACAAAGATCAATTACCAACATATCCGAATGGCTACAAGCATTCACCATTTATGTGTCATTCGTTTCTAAGAAGCATGTTCTGGACTTGATGGGTTACCAGATCCTAATGCTGGAAGCCAGCAATGAATACCAGAATAATCGCTGGCTGGCATATGATCGACGATTCCGACAGCTCGCCGCCTCCCAACCAAGCTGCAAGTGGTCTAACACAGATTCAACACTTTGGAGCCTAGCTTTTACAGGCCAAGCCAAAGTAAATCGCTGCAAACATTGCTTTAGTTTATTTCACCAATCCATAGACTGTGAATTTGCCTCAAGTTCAACCTCCAGCTCACGTGACCAAACGCATCAAGCTCCAGGCTACTGACGATTCATTTGCCATCAATGGAATGAACAACACGCTCAGGGATGCACTTTCCCAAACTATCGTTATGAACATGTGTGTTATTACTGTTCCTTTAATTCGGCTGTGAAGGACATCCATCATAAGGCTTTGTTCTGTCCTAACCCTCCTGCCCAGCAGTCGACTACAAACCAATGGCCTGGACCACTGTTTCAATGATGTAGACTGCGGTCAAAAAACTTTTAGCGTGCCACTATTTCATTTAACTACTAGTATGTGTACTCATATTGTACAATATACAATCAATTTTGTTTGCTGTGCTGTTCAATAACATGTAATTGCTATGAGGTATCTACCTTAATAATTCATATACATAATTATTTATAATTCCAAATGGTGTCCTAGAGCCAATCCATTGAAGGGATACAAAATCAGAACCACAGTGTGCGAAATAACCTCAGGACACCAGACAATTACATCAGTTGTCAGGCCATAATTGAATTTGTTCGGAAATAGTGTCCTTTCAAAGTGTAGCAGAATTTATTGGGCTAGGAGGGAGGCAGGCCATAATTGAATTTGTTCAGAAATAGTGTCCTTTCAAAGTGTAGTAGAGTTTATTGGGCTAGGAGGGAGGCCAGACATGATGATATTGACATGTAATTAAGTTATTTGTCTGTGGTGACCACAAAGGTATTCCCAAGATGTACTCTGAGGTTAACTGCTGTGCCAGCCTACTTGTCTCAGACCTGTACTGCAGTAGTAAAATGTATTTATAAACTGATTTCCAGTAGTACTTTTACTTGTGTTTTCATCATCACTTGTACAAGTTTATATTCTAAGCTAGAATGGACAAGACATCAGTGCATCTCTTATGTTCATACACTGTATTAGGGTAAAGCCAGTACAAATGTATTCTAAACAATGGTAGCATAAGCAAAATTTAACCACTTATAGCTATGTAGAAGACCTTGACAGAAGTCCTTATGACTCCTTTCCTTGTAATAGAATTGATTCCATAGAAGCTCTTTTATGTGACCAGTAGTTACCCTTTAAAATACTGTAGTATCAGTGTGAGTGGTTGAGTAGTAATCAACATGGGTGGCCCCAGAAGCAAACATATCTACTGTAACTTGGTAAAAACACAGGAAAGGAGAAACAACAAAAGTTAAAAAGTACGGTCAAATTGCTTGATGTCCACTCAACTTTCACAATGTCCGGACAGTATGTCAGGACATGTTTGAAAAGTTATTTCGCATACTGGAACCATACCCTCAGTGGCTACAGCAATGGCAGAATCACCTTACTCCTGTCCCACTTTTCAATCAAATCCTGTAGAAGCTAGCTACATTCACACTCCACTCATCTCAACTGCTTGGCTGTATCACTTAAGGCATCACCCACATCAAAACCTAGTCCAGTATTTCCTGCAGAGTATCTCCCTTGGCTTTAGAGTGGGTTCTAATGGGAGTGGTACACAATCAGCACAAAGGAACCTTCAAATCATCCTACAGTTGTGGATGACTATCTTCATAATGAACTATTACTAGGCAGGATGTTGGGCCCATACCCACTGTCAATATGTCCGGGTGTTCACATAAAAAGATTCTGGGTCATCCTGAAGAACCATCAGCAGGATAAGTGGCGGCTCATTACAGACCTGCCCTACCCAGCAGGTAGTAGTGTGAATGATGGCATACCTTCACAGCTGTGCAGCCTGACCTATGTAACCATAGATGATGCCATATTAAACATACTTAAGTCAGAAAAAATACAATGTTGGCAAAAATTGATATCAAGAGTGCCTTTCGCCTACTACCTGAACACCCAGCAGACTGACATTTACTAGGGGTGAGATAGAGAGGCAGTATATATATTGATCATTGTATCCCCTTTGGTCTTCATTCAACACCAAAATTATTCAATGTTCTCACTAACCTTTTAGCCTGGATCATGGAAAATGCAGGTGTTTCTTATCTTGACGTCCCCTTAGCACCCGATAAACTAGAAGGTCCTTCAACATCCTTGTCATTCCTGGGAATCATATTAGACACTGAAAGAATGGAAATTATGCTACCAAAAGATAAACTCACTAGAATACAGCAACTGTTGACGACATGGCTCCTCAGGAAGAAAGCTAGAAAGAGGCAGATTTTATCACTAGTAGGCACTCTCCAACATGCCACAAAAGTTGTGCGTCCCGGCAGAGCATTTGTCTCAAGAATGTATTCAACGGCAGCTAAGCTCCACGAGATGCACTTCATCACTAGGCTAAACACATCATTCAGGTCCGATTTGTTGTGGTGGCATACATTTCTCCAATCATGGAACGGTCTCGGTATTCTTAGACACCCAACTGTCTCATATCCGGATTTCTGTGCCCAAACAGATGCCTCAGGAGCATGGGGTTGTGCAGCGGTGTTGGACCTCCAATGGTTGCAGTGGCAATGGCCCCCAGAATGGTACAAAATAGGGATAATGGCAAAGGAGCTTGTGCCAATCATTTTCACTTGCATTGTATGGGGGCCATATCTGTCCAAACACCACATTAACTTCCATTGTGACAACGCTAATTTAGTCATTGCCATTAATAAAGGCTCAAGTAAGGATAAGTTTGTAATGCATCTGCTCCGCTGCCTATCATTTTTCGTTGTTCACTTCGACATTTACATTACTGCTACTCACCTACCGGGGTGATCAATGTGACTGCTGATCACCTTTCTCGTGGTCGGTTAGATCAGGCCTTCCAAGTTACTCCCACCTTGTCATATCAACCTACAGTGATACCCCACACAGCCTTCCAGTTAATCTTTCCTTGCAGGCTTGACTGAATCTCCCCCCACTTCCTTCAACTTTTTCATAAGACTTTATCATCAAGACACACGGTAGTGTGTCGTGCGGCCCAAGAAGCCGGCGCGCAACCCCGTGAGTATATTGACAGGAAGAAAGAAAACGCAATTTTTGCACCTCCGTAGCTCTGTGCTGCCTTGATGAAACAAGACGAATTTTGCTATGTACATTCCCTCCAACATCAGTACTCCACATTCCAAATTTGAGCGAAATCGCTTCAGGCATTCCTGAGATATGCGACTTCACAAATTGGCTTAGTTTCTTCGTTTTTTTTTCTTCTTATTTTTCTTCCTCTTTTCGCACACTTACAAAAACTGCTATAAAACACGAACGCGTTATCCGATTGCCTTGACATTTGGCACACAGAAGGGGGGTATAAAGGCGCATCTCGGTACCAACTTTGGCTGGAATACCATAAACAGGCAAAGAGTTATGAGCGATTATGCACGAAAAATAATACCAATATGTTGTCACGCCTACAGGGTAAACCGCGTATGGGAAGAAGCTGAAAATCGGTGGGTGAATAGGTTAACTATTGAACCTCAAACCTTTTGTGGTTTGAAAGAAATCGAGCTAAAAACCAGGAAGATACAGCGAAAAAATCAACAGTGTGTAACAATTATGCAATCGAGATTAGCTAATAAAAAACGACTGCTTGCCACGCCTACCAGATAAACTGCTTGGGGTAATGCTTTGAAAATCGCTGTACAGATGGAGTTATCATCTTAGAAAGGCTCTTCAATGGTGTAGAAGAATCAGACTTAAAGCCACGGAGTTATAACACGAAATCCAACTTGGTGTAGCAAGTGCGAGATCGAGATACTCTAATAGCAGTCATCCTAATAGAGCAGTCACCCTGAACAGAATTCAAGAGATCAGTTAGAAATAAGTAACCTGTATCTCTAGAGATCAGCTACAAACAAATTACCCTGTAGAGAGTTCAGCTACAAACAATTCACCCTGTTCAGACATCAGTTAGAAGAAGTTTTCTTGTAGAGAGTTCAGTTACAAACAAATCACCCTGTTGAAAGATCAGCTAGAAGATGTCACCTTGTAGATAGTTCAAAGAAACCACCATGTAGAGAATTCAGCTACAAACTAGTGACCCTGTAGATACATCAGCTAGAAGAAGTTACCTTGTAGAGAGTTCAGCTACAAGGAAACCATTCTGTAAAGAGCTCAGCTGCAAACAAATCACCTATACAGAATTCAGCTGCAAACAAATCACCTGTAGAGAGTTAAGCTACAAGCAAATCTCCCTGTAGAGAGATCAGCTAGAAGAAGTCACCTTGCAGGGAGTTCAGTTACAAAGAAATAAACCATGTAGAGTGTTCAGCTGCAAACAAATCACCTGTAGAGAGTTCAGCTAGAAACAAGTCACCCTGTAGAGAGATCAGCTAGATACAAGTCACCTTGTAGAGAGTTCAGCTAGAAGAAGTCACATTGTAGAGAGTTCAGCTACAAAGAAACTACCATGTAGAGAGTTCAGCTGCAAACAAATCACCCTGTAGAGAACTCAGCTACAAACAAATCACCCTGTAGAAAGATTAGCTAGAAGAAGTTACCTTCTTCAGCTACGAACAGATCACCCTGTAGAGAGTTCAGCTACAAAAAAAATCAATCACTCTGCAGAGATTTCGGCTAGAAGAAGTCACCTTGTAGAGAGTTCAACTGCAAATAAATCACCCTGTAGAGAATTCAGCTACAAACAAATCACCCTGTAGAAAGATCAGCTGCAAAAAAAATCAATCACTCTGCAGAGATTTCGGCTAGAAGAAGTCACCTTGTAGAGAGTTCAACTGCAAATAAATCACCCTGTAGAGAATTCAGCTACAAACAAATCACCCTGTAGAAAGATCAGCTAGAAGAAGTTACCTTGTAGAGAGTTCAGCTACAACGAAACCACCATGTAGAGAGTTCAGCTACAAACAAATCACCTGTAGAGAGTTCAGCTAGAAACAAGTCACCCTGTAGAGAGATCAGCTAGGAACAAGTCACCTTGTAGAGAGTTCAGCTAGAAGAAGTCACATTGCAGAGAGTTCAGCTACAAAGAAACTACCATGTAGAGAGTTCAGCTGCAAACAAATCATCCTGTAGAAAGTTCAGCTATGAACAGATCACCCTGTAGAGAGATCAGCTAGAAACAAGTCACCCTGTAGAGAGTTCAGCTAGAAGAAATTACCTTGTAGAGAGTTCAGCTACAAAGAACCACCATTTAGAGAGTTCAGCTGCAAACAAATCACCCAGTAGAAAGTTCAGCTATGAACAGATCACCCTGTTGAGAGTTCAGTTAGAAACAAGGAATCCTGTAGAGAGATCACCTAGAAGTATCGCCTTGTAGAGAGTTCAGCTATAAACAAATCACCTGTAGAGAGTTCAGCTACAAACAAATCATCCTGTAGAGAGATCAGCTAGAAGAAGTCACCTTGTAGAGAATTCAGCTGCAAACAAACACCCTGTAGAGAACTCAGCTACAAACAAATCACCCTGTAGAAAGATCAGCTAGAAGAAGTTACCTTGTAGGGATTTCAGCTACAAACAAATCACCCTGTAGAGAGATCAGCTAGAAGAAATTACCTTGTAGATAGTTCAGCTACAAACAAATCACCCTGTAGAAAGCTCAGTTAGAAGAAGTTACCTTGGAGAAAGTTCAGCTACAAAGAAACCATTTTGTAAAGAGCTCAGCTGCAAACAAATCACCTGTACAGAATTCAGCTACAAACAAATCACCCTGTAGAGAGATCAGCTAGAAGAAATTACCTTGTAGAGAGTTCAGCTACAAACAAATCTCCCTGTAGAGAGGTCAGCTAGAAGAAATTACCTTGTAGAGAGTTCAGCTACAAAGAAACCACCATGTAGAGAGTTCAGCTGCAAAGAAATCATCCTGTAGAAAGATCAGTTAGAAGAAGTTACCTTTTAGAGAGTTCAGCTACAAAGAAACCATTCTGTAAAGAGCTCAGCTGCAAACAAATCACCTATACAAAATTCAGCTACAAACACATCATCCTGTAGAGAGATCAGCTAGAAGAAGTTACCTTGTAGATCGTTCAGCTACAAACTATTCACCCTGTAGAGAGAGCAATTAGAAGAATTCACCTTGTAGAGTGTTCAGTTACAAAGAAACCACCATGGAGATTTCTGTAATCAATATATGTGACCGGGTTTATGAAAAGGGGTCTTCCACACACATCCAATTCCGTAAACGTTGGAGACCATAACTCAGTGTTCAAGTAACATATTAACCTGAAACTTTCACGATGTATTCAGCTATAGTGGTGCTCACCAATGCCCAAATTTCAAGGCAATAGCTCTTTCCACTCTGAAGTTATCAATTGTCAAAGGTGGCAAATTGGAAGTGTGTGGAAGACCCCTTTTCGCAAATCCGGTGACATATGTATTATATATATAATTTGTACATTTACTGATAAAATATTTAAAGTACATCTACTTTATCTTTTCTTCTTCCTGTGGTAAAGAAAAAAAAACATAGGTTAAAATAGTCCCAAAGCTGGCCATAGGCCGGCTTTGGGGTATACAAATACAAAAAGAAATGAAATCTAATCCAAAACAGCCAAGCTGTAAAAAAAGTGTGCGGCCCTCAGAAAGGCTATGGTGAAAAAAGATGTGAAATCCAAGGTGGCGGCCAAGAAATGGCTGTGATGGTAGGTTAATGGTAAAAATTTTAATAATGACAATTTAGGTAAATTTTGTGAAGCGGCACAAAAATTCACCTGAATTGTCGTTATTAAAATTTTTACCATTAACCTACCATCACAGCCATTTCTTGGCCGCCACCTTGGATTTCACATCTTTTTTCACCATAGCCTTTCTGAGGGCCGCACACTTTTTTTACAGCTTGGCTGTTTTGGATTAGATTCATTTATAGGCAATCATTTTGATTGTAATTGTATATGCTGTTAACACCATTAATGTATTCATGTACTACTGTTAATACTGTTATCATGGCTGCCATGTTTACACCAAAAAAATTTTTTTTACTGATTTCTTATACCCACAGAGCTCTTGTCAGTCACACTATTCCAACTGAGTGCAGCAGCACAAACCTACTTCAACTTAGGAATATCAGCAGCAACAAAGAAAGCCTACACAGCTGGCCTCCGCAAGTACATCACCTTTTGCTCTGATGCTAGCTTACAGGCTTTCTTATGCTACTATACAAGTGTACCTCTCTGCTGTGAGGTACAGTTGCACTACACAAATAGAGAATCATTGCCCCAACAACACCAAGATCACACTACATTTTGAAAGGCATACGTAAATCATGTGCAATTACCCGTGAACCAAGGGAACGGCTGCTTATTACTTTTCCAATTATGGTGCATCTTCATGTAGTGTTTTCAAAACACACCAGCAACTACAGAGATGTGATGATCTTGGCCACCTGCTGCCTTACCTATTTTGGACTTCTTAGAGTCAGTGAATTTACCACATCGTCACCGGACTACTTTGACCCTTTAACCGATTTGCTTTTATCAGATGTAGCTTTAGACAATAGAGCTTCTCCAACACTTGTACAGATCACACTTAAACAGTCAAAAGGAGACCAGTTTAGGAAAGGGACACAAATATGTTTAGGCAAGATTACCTATGCCATCAGTTAGTGTATTCACCCTTAGCCATTTAAAATTACCCCCTCCAAGCCAATTGATATGTACACAGAACATCTTCTCCAGAGTTATATCCCAGCCTTAAAACTGATTAGGTTCCCACAGCAGACAGAGTCCTTGTACAATTACCAAACACACCACATCAATTGACAGTGGTGTATCTAATAATCAGTGTCAAGTATGTTGGGAGGTGAGCAAACTACATTAATTTTACGTATTGTTGTCGACAAAATTAATCGAGTTTATCACTGTTTCAACTGTCAAGCGCTATAACTCTAAGAGCGTTCATAATAAAAGGCTGAAACTTTGGCTGTCCACTCTTTTGTTACTATAGATTACAGAGATGCAATAAAATGGAATTCGAGGAATGTCGAAAACGGCCGGTTTTTGCTCAGCAGGTCACAATCATTAGTTAAGTGGGAAAATCTTTTACTTTGGCACTGAACTAAACATAATATGTACATACAGTACAGTATATGTTACCATTTTGTTTATAGCCAAACACAAGATCAATCCAGTGATGCAAGTTAGCTGAAACATTATCCGACTCTAATGCCTGAAAATAAATCACCAAAAATAGCAAACAGATTTCCAAGCACACACACCTCCTTGTGTATTCTAATGAATTCTTCTGGTGAATTTGCCCAAAAAGGAAGCTTTACACTTCCAATTGCTTCTCCAAAGTGATTGACACCTAATTCAAACTAAAAATACACAAACACAGCTGGTAATGTTCAGTGAGCAGCAATTAAAATATTATGAAGATTATGGAGAGGAAATGCACATAACCGTCCGTCTGTGTATCCAAAATACAGACTACTAGAAAGTTCACATGTAAAAATGGATAAACACACATGTAACACTTTCACATCTCAGATCAAAGAGCTGCCCAGACTACATCTGGGAAGTGAGATAAGGTTGAAATCAATTGTGGGGATCGATTATGCTCATGTCATATGGATTTTGCCATAAAAACCACTCAGATGGAGAGCATTTTGGTATTCTCGCTATCCTACGTATGAGTTGAAAACTGTTGGGCTAAGGTGAGAACTAGTGATATAGCTTTTGCACCAATCTTTTCCACATGTTTCTGAATACAGACCACACACCCATCACAATGTTACTACTCTGCATGAAGTAACCACTCTATAAGCAAGCTTACAATACATCAATTATTCCATAAATGATTCAATAGCACTGATTAAAACACTAAACTTGCATAACTGATACCTCTAGGATCTGTCCGATCATCATACCGAGAATGTACTACAGTAGCTGCTGACCCATAATCGAAATTTTTAGGTATGCATAATGCATACCCTGTGCAGGCCATTAGCCTGATACTGATGGGAAGTGTTACATATTAACATGGGGCATTCGGGTTTTGTCTGAAATATTTGCACTCCGCCCTTGAGCCTGCAGTCCTCAGGCAGTCGGGCATACATTTCAGACAAAGCCCTCATGCTCGTGTTGTACACAACACTCACCTTGTTATCATTTACAAACATCTGTGGTAAGAAAAACAACTCTGGTATCAACTCCTACAAAATAGACATTAGTATTTTCAACTAGCAGTAAATCTATTGATTATTGTTATTTAATTTTGACCCTAGTAATACAGAGTTGATAAAACAATGGACACGTACTCTAAAATCAGATGTACTTTCTTCCAAGTTTCTTCCATAGAAGAGAATACTCTGATAGGATCATCAAAATAGCCTCCATTGAACTCAATGTGGAGGGATGAGTAAGGTTCCTATGTACAATATCAAAATCAGTAAGAATGAATTACATATAGTACAAACGTACCACTCTGATTAACCAGTGTAGGGTATATGCCATTGTTGAGTAATGAGTTCCAAACAGAAATTTTGGCATGTTATCATCCATAAAATCATAGCGTGTTTTGAACTGTTCTAGTTGGTCTGGATCCAACAAGCCAATAGGCTGTGATATGCAGCACATACATTCAGTTGCATTTTAAAGATGACGAGATACTGTAATGCAACTTAACTTTAAATTTAAACAATTACTTTTTTTCTTAACAATATCTAGCTTTATAAGGGTCGGCTGTACTTGAACTGTGCCTGAATCTGAAGTGTCAGCAACAACTACAAAAATACACACAACATTTCAGCCAACATTGCTACATTGCTATCAACACAAATTTTAAATATAGATGAGCCCAGCAGCTACATTCCTAATAGTGTATGCTGATTTCACATTTAACCAACCAGCTTAGCACCTCATATGCTGAAGAACTAACCAAGCACAGCAGTGTTAATACCTTTATTTCTAGAGGCTTGCAAATAGGCAGTACCATGGGAGTTTTCAACTAATTTAAGTCTTCATCTGCTGCTATCTTCAGTTAAACATAATTTCCAAAATCCTGATGAGGCATCACTTGTACTAAAAGTATACAAATATGTAAAGTAACTATGTACGTATGTAATATCTAAATACCTTGTTGACAAAGTGTCAAGAATACCCTCCTCATTCACAGATCAATCAGACATGATTCAAGTAATACTTTATTTATTAACCTCCTTGGTTACCATTTTCCATTCATTTACTGAAGCAACATTGTGTCTTGCTAGAGCAGTTACATTTAGATGATCATTTTCACTAGTTCACTCTGAAGACTTTGTATGATAGTCTGCCATAATTTGCTGGGTAAGTAACATAAACAAACAGTAATGTTGTTAGCTGTATACTGTATATACATTTCCTTGTGAAATAATCTGGAAATACTGTTTAAAACTTTCTTTTACGACATCCAGTTCACTATCTGCTATGCTTCTCATATACGAATCACAAAAGGTAACTAGTTGCCTATAGTACAGTATAGTGTGGTTAGCAACACTAATACAACTACATGCACTTTATAAAACAGTTTGAAAATGTATAGCCACCTGCTTGTTAGGAATTAGGATTGCCGCTACCATTAACACTGCAATGAATAGGTAACTCTTGCTTGTGCCACCATTGTTAAAATTGCAAGCCTTTATAAAATTATATAGCCACCTGCTTGTTAGGAATTAGGATTGCCGCTACCATTAACATTGGAATAAATCGGTGGTTCTTGCTTGTGCCACCATTGTTAAAATTGCAAGCCTTTATAAAACAGGTTGAAAATGTATAGACACCTGCTTGTTAGGAATTAAGGTTTCCACTACCATTAACATTGGAGTGAATCGGCAGCTCTTGCGTGTGCCACGATTGTTAAAGTTGTAAGCCTTAATAAAACAGTTCAAAATTGTGCAACCACCTGCCTGTTAGGAATTAGGATTGTCGCTACCATTAACATTGGAATGAATCGGTAGTTGTTGCTTGTGCCACCACTGCTAAAATTGTAGGCCTTTATAAAATAGTTTGAAATTGTATAGCCACTTGCTTGTTAGGAATTAAGATTGCCACTACCATTAACAATGGAACGAATCGGCAGCTCTTGCTTGTGCCACCAATGTTAAAACTGTAAGCTTTTATAAAATTATATAGCCACCTGCTTGTTAGGAATTAGGATTGTCTCTACCATTAATGTTGGAATGAATTGGTAGCCTTGCTTGTGCCACCACTGTTAAAATTGTACCCTTTATAAAATTATATAGCCACCTACTTGTTAGGAATTAGGATTCTCGCTACCATTAACATTGGAATGAATCGGCAGCTCTTACTTATGCCACTATTGTTAAAATTGTAAGTCTTTATAAAATAGTTTGAAATTGTATAGCCACCTGCTTGTTAGGAATTAGGATTGCCGCTACCATTAACATTGGAATGAATCGGTGGTTCTTGCTTGTGCCACCATTGTTAAAATTGCAAGCCTTTATAAAATTGTATAGCCACCTGCTTGTTAGGAATTAGGATTGCCTCTACCATTAACATTGGAATGAATCAGTAGCTCTTGCTTGTGCCACCATTGTTAAATTGTAAGCCATTATAAAATTGTACAGCCACCTGCTTGTTAGGAATTAGGATTGTCACTTCCATTAACATTGGAATGAATCGGTAGTTCTTGCTTGTGCCACATTGTTAAAATTGTAAGCCTTTATAAAATTGTACAGCCACCTGCTTGTTAGGAATTAGGATTGCCACTACCATTAACATTGGAATGAATCGGTGGTTCTTGCTTGTGCCACCATTGTTAAAATTGCAAGCCTTTATAAAATTGTATAGCCACCTGCTTGTTAGGAATTAGGATTGCCACTACCATTAACATTGGAATGAATCAGTAGCTCTTGCTTGTGCCACCATTGTTAAAATTGTAAGCCTTAATAAAACAGTTCGAAATTGTGCAGCCACCTGCCTGTTAGGAATTAGGATTGTCACTACCATTAACATTGGAATGAATCAGTAGTTCTTGCTTGTGCCACCATTGTTAAAATTGCAAGCCTTTATAAAATTGTACAGCCACCTGCCTGTTAGGAATTAGGATTGCCGCTACCATTAACATTGGAATGAATTGGTGGTTCTTGCTTGTGCCACCATTGTTAAAATTGCAAGCCTTTATAAAATTGTACAGCCACCTGCCTGTTAGGATTTAGGATTGCCGCTACCATTAACATTGGAATGAATTGGTGGTTCTTGCTTGTGCCACCATTGTTAAAATTGCAAGCCTTTATAAAATTGTATAGCCACCTGCTTGTTAGGAATTAGGATTGCAATTACCATTAACATTAGAATGAATCGGTAGCTCTTGCTTGTGCCACCATTGTTAAAATTGTAAGCCTTAATAAAACAGTTCGAAATTGTGCAGCCACCTGCCTGTTAGGAATTAGGATTGTCACTACCATTAACATTGGAATGAATCGGTAGTTCTTGCTTGTGCCACCATTGTTAAAATTGCAAGCCTTTATAAAATTGTATAGCCACCTGCTTGTTAGGAATTAGGATTGCCTCTACTATTAACATTGGAATGAATCGGTAGCTGTTGCTTGTGCCACCACTGCTAAAATTGTAAGCCTTTATAAAACGGTTTGAAATTGTATAGCAACCTGCTTGTTAGGAATTAGGATTGTCACTACCATTAACATTGGAATGAATCGGTAGTTCTTGCTTGTGCCACCATTGTTAAAATTGCAAGCCTTTATAAAATTGTATAGCCACCTGCTTGTTAGGAATTAGGATTGCCTCTACTATTAACATTGGAATGAATCGGCAGCTCTTGCTTGTGCCACCACTGCTAAAATTGTAGTGTAGGCCTTTATAAAATGGTTTGAAATTGTATAGCCACCTGCTTGTTAGGAATTTGGATTGTCACTACTATTAACATTGGAACGAATCGGCAGCTCTTGCTTGTGCCACCACTGCTAAAATTGTAAGCCATTATAAAACAGTTTGAAACTGTATAGCCACCTGCTTGTTAGGAATTAGGATTGTCGCTACCATTAACATTGGAATGAATCGGCAGCTCTTGCTTGTGCCACCACTGCTAAAATTGTAGGCCTTTATAAAACGGTTTGAAATTGTATAGCCACCTGCTTGTTAGGAATTAGGATTGCCACTACCATTAACATTGGAACGAATCGGCAGCTCTTGCTTGTTCCACCAATGTTAAAACTGTAAGCCTTTATAAAATTATATAGCCACCTGCTTGTTAGGAATTAGGATTGTCTCTACCATTAATGTTGGAATGAATTTGTAGCCGTTGCTTGTGCCACCATTGTTAAATTGTAACTTTTATAAAATAGTTTGAAATTGTATAGCCACCTGCCTGTTAGGAATTAGGATTGCCACTACCATTAGCATTTGAATGAATTGGTAGCTGTTGCTTGTGCCACCATTGTTAAAATTGTAAGCCTTAATAAAACAGTTAGAAATTGTGCAGCCACCTGCCTGTTAGGAATTAGGATTGTCACTACCATTAACATTGGAATGAATCGGTAGTTCTTGCTTGTGCCACCATTGTTACAATTGCAAGCCTTTATAAAATTGTATAGCCACCTGCTTGTTAGGAATTAGGATTGCAATTACCATTAACATTAGAATGAATCGGTAGCTCTTGCTTGTGCCACCATTGTTAAAATTATAAGCCTTAATAAAACAGTTCGAAATTGTGCAGCCACCTGCCTGTTAGGAATTAGGATTGTCACTACCATTAACATTGGAATGAATCGGTAGTTCTTGCTTGTGCCACCATTGTTAAAATTTCAAGCCTTTATAAAATTGTATAGCCACCTGCTTGTTAGGAATTAGGATTGTCACTACCATTAACATTGGAATGAATCGGTAGTTCTTGCTTGTGCCACCATTGTTAAAATTGCAAGCCTTTATAAAATTGTATAGCTACCTGCTTGTTAGGAATTAGGATTGCAATTACCATTAACATTAGAATGAATCGGTAGCTGTTGCTTGTGCCACCACTGCTAAAATTGTAAGCCTTTATAAAACGGTTTGAAATTGTATAGCCACCTGCTTGTTAGGAATTAGGATTGCCACTACCATTAACGTTGGAATGAATCGGCAGCTCTTGCTTAAGCCACCACTGCTAAAATTGTAGTGTAGGCCTTTATAAAACGGTTTGAAATTGTATAGCCACCTGCTTGTTAGGAATTTGGATTGTCACTACTATTAACATTGGAACGAATCGGCAGCTCTTGCTTGTGCCACCACTGCTAAAATTGTAAGCCTTTATAAAACGGTTTGAAATTGTATAGCCACCTGCTTGTTAGGAATTAGGATTGCCACTACCATTAACATTGGAACGAATCGGCAGCTCTTGCTTGTGCCACCAATGTTAAAACTGTAAGCCTTTATAAAATTATATAGCCACCTGCTTGTTAGGAATTAGGATTGTCTCTACCATTAGCATTGGAATGAATTTGTAGCTGTTGCTTGTGCCACCATTGTTAAAATTGTAACCTTTATAAAATAGTTTGAAATTGTATATCCACCTGCTTGTTAGGAATTAGGATTGCAACTACCATTAACATTTGAATGAATCGGTAGCTCTTGCTTGTGCCACCATTGTTAAAATTGTAAGCCTTAATAAAACAGTTCAAAATTGTGCAGCCACCTGCCTGTTAGGAATTAGGATTGTCACTACCATTAACATTGGAATGAATCGGTAGTTCTTGCTTGTGCCACCATTGTTAAAATTGCAAGCCTTTATAAAATTGTATAGCCACCTGCTTGTTAGGAATTAGGATTGCCTCTACTATTAACATTGGAATGAATCGGTAGCTGTTGCTTGTGCCACCACTGCTAAAATTGTAAGCCTTTATAAAATGGTTTGAAATTGTATAGCCACCTGCTTATTAGGAATTAGGATTGCCACTACCATTAACATAGGAATGAATCGGTAGCTCTTGCTTGTGCCACCACTGCTAAAATTGTAGTGTAGGCCTTTATAAAACGGTTTGAAATTGTATAGCCACCTGCTTGTTAGGAATTTGGATTGTCACTACCATTAACATTGGAACGAATCGGCAGCTCTTGCTTGTGCCACCATTGTTAAAATTGTAAGCCTTTATAAAACGGTTTGAAATTGTATAGCCACCTGCTTGTTAGGAATTAGGATTGCCTCTACTATTAACATTGGAATGAATTGGTAGCTGTTGCTTGTGCCACCATTGTTAAAATTGTAACCTTTATAAAATAGTTTGAAATTGTATAGCCACCTGCCTGTTAGGAATTAGGATTGCCACTACCATTAGCATTGGAATGAATTGGTAGCTGTTGCTTGTGCCACCATTGTTAAAATTGTAACTTTATAAAATATTTTGAAATTGTATAGCCACCTGCTTGTTAGGAATTAGGATTGCCACTACCATTAGCATTGGAATGAATTGGTAGCTGTTGCTTGTGCCACCATTGTTAAAATTGTAACCTTTATAAAATAGTTTGAAATTGTATAGCTATCTGCTTGTTAGGAATTAGGATTGCCACTACCATTAGCATTGAAATGAATTGGTAGCTGTTGCTTGTGCCACCATTGTTAAAATTGTAACCTTTATAAAATAGTTTGAAATTGTATAGCCACCTGCCTGTTAGGAATTAGGATTACCACTACCATTAGCATTGGAATGAATTGGTAGCTGTTGCTTGTGCCACCATTGTTAAAATTGTAACTTTATAAAATATTTTGAAATTGTATAGCCACCTGCTTGTTAGGAATTAGGATTGCCACTACCATTAGCATTGGAATGAATTGGTAGCTGTTGCTTGTGCCACCATTGTTAAAATTGTAACCTTTATAAAATAGTTTGAAATTGTATAGCTATCTGCTTGTTAGGAATTAGGATTGCCACTACCATTAGCATTGGAATGAATTGGTAGCTGTTGCTTGTGCCACCATTGTTAAAATTGTAACCTTTATAAAATAGTTTGAAATTGTATAGCCACCTGCCTGTTAGGAATTAGGATTGCCACTACCATTAGCATTGGAATGAATTGGTAGCTGTTGCTTGTGCCACCATTGTTAAAATTGTAACTTTATAAAATATTTTGAAATTGTATAGTCACCTGCTTGTTAGGAATTAGGATTGCCACTACCATTAGCATTGGAATGAATTGGTAGCTGTTGCTTGTGCCACCATTGTTAAAATTGTAACCTTTATAAAATAGTTTGAAATTGTATAGCTATCTGCTTGTTAGGAATTAGGATTGCCACTACCATTAGCATTGGAATGAATTGGTAGCTGTTGCTTGTGCCACCATTGTTAAAATTGTAACCTTTATAAAATAGTTTGAAATTGTATAGCCACCTGCTTGTTAGGAATTAGGATTGCCACTACCATTAACATTGGAATGAATTGGTAGCATAGCCACCTGCTTGTTAGGAATTAGGATTGTCACTACCATTAGCATTTGAATGAATTGGTAGCTGTTGCTTGTGCCACCATTGTTAAAATTGTAACCTTTATAAAATAGTTTGAAATTGTACAGCCACCTGCTTGTTAGGAATTAGGATTGCCACTACCATTAACATTGGAATGAATTGGTAGCTGTTGCTTGTGCCACCATTGTTAAAATTGTAACCTTTATAAAATAGTTTGAAATTGTACAGCCACCTGCTTGTTAGGAATTAGGATTGCCACTACCATTAACATTGGAATGAATTGGTAGCTGTTGCTTGTGCCACCATTGTTAAAATTGTAACCTTTATAAAATAGTTTGAAATTGTATAGCCGCCTGCTTGTTAGGAATTAGGATTGCCACTACCATTAGCATTGGAATGAATTGGTAGCTGTTGCTTGTGCCACCATTGTTAAAATTGTAACCTTTATAAAATAGTTTGAAATTGTATAGCCACCTGCTTGTTAGGAATTAGGATTGCCACTACCATTAGCATTTGAATGAATTGGTAGCTGTTGCTTGTGCCACCATTGTTAAAATTGTAACCTTTATAAAATAGTTTGAAATTATATAGCCACCTGCTTGTTAGGAATTAGGATTGTCTCTACCATTAATGTTGGAATGAATTTGTAGCCGTTGCTTGTGCCACCATTGTTAAATTGTAACTTTTATAAAATAGTTTGAAATTGTATAGCCACCTGCCTGTTAGGAATTAGGATTGCCACTACCATTAGCATTTGAATGAATTGGTAGCTGTTGCTTGTGCCACCATTGTTAAAATTGTAAGCCTTAATAAAACAGTTAGAAATTGTGCAGCCACCTGCCTGTTAGGAATTAGGATTGTCACTACCATTAACATTGGAATGAATCGGTAGTTCTTGCTTGTGCCACCATTGTTACAATTGCAAGCCTTTATAAAATTGTATAGCCACCTGCTTGTTAGGAATTAGGATTGCAATTACCATTAACATTAGAATGAATCGGTAGCTCTTGCTTGTGCCACCATTGTTAAAATTATAAGCCTTAATAAAACAGTTCGAAATTGTGCAGCCACCTGCCTGTTAGGAATTAGGATTGTCACTACCATTAACATTGGAATGAATCGGTAGTTCTTGCTTGTGCCACCATTGTTAAAATTTCAAGCCTTTATAAAATTGTATAGCCACCTGCTTGTTAGGAATTAGGATTGTCACTACCATTAACATTGGAATGAATCGGTAGTTCTTGCTTGTGCCACCATTGTTAAAATTGCAAGCCTTTATAAAATTGTATAGCTACCTGCTTGTTAGGAATTAGGATTGCAATTACCATTAACATTAGAATGAATCGGTAGCTGTTGCTTGTGCCACCACTGCTAAAATTGTAAGCCTTTATAAAACGGTTTGAAATTGTATAGCCACCTGCTTGTTAGGAATTAGGATTGCCACTACCATTAACGTTGGAATGAATCGGCAGCTCTTGCTTAAGCCACCACTGCTAAAATTGTAGTGTAGGCCTTTATAAAACGGTTTGAAATTGTATAGCCACCTGCTTGTTAGGAATTTGGATTGTCACTACTATTAACATTGGAACGAATCGGCAGCTCTTGCTTGTGCCACCACTGCTAAAATTGTAAGCCTTTATAAAACGGTTTGAAATTGTATAGCCACCTGCTTGTTAGGAATTAGGATTGCCACTACCATTAACATTGGAACGAATCGGCAGCTCTTGCTTGTGCCACCAATGTTAAAACTGTAAGCCTTTATAAAATTATATAGCCACCTGCTTGTTAGGAATTAGGATTGTCTCTACCATTAGCATTGGAATGAATTTGTAGCTGTTGCTTGTGCCACCATTGTTAAAATTGTAACCTTTATAAAATAGTTTGAAATTGTATATCCACCTGCTTGTTAGGAATTAGGATTGCAACTACCATTAACATTTGAATGAATCGGTAGCTCTTGCTTGTGCCACCATTGTTAAAATTGTAAGCCTTAATAAAACAGTTCAAAATTGTGCAGCCACCTGCCTGTTAGGAATTAGGATTGTCACTACCATTAACATTGGAATGAATCGGTAGTTCTTGCTTGTGCCACCATTGTTAAAATTGCAAGCCTTTATAAAATTGTATAGCCACCTGCTTGTTAGGAATTAGGATTGCCTCTACTATTAACATTGGAATGAATCGGTAGCTGTTGCTTGTGCCACCACTGCTAAAATTGTAAGCCTTTATAAAATGGTTTGAAATTGTATAGCCACCTGCTTATTAGGAATTAGGATTGCCACTACCATTAACATTGGAATGAATCGGTAGCTCTTGCTTGTGCCACCACTGCTAAAATTGTAGTGTAGGCCTTTATAAAACGGTTTGAAATTGTATAGCCACCTGCTTGTTAGGAATTTGGATTGTCACTACCATTAACATTGGAACGAATCGGCAGCTCTTGCTTGTGCCACCATTGTTAAAATTGTAAGCCTTTATAAAACGGTTTGAAATTGTATAGCCACCTGCTTGTTAGGAATTAGGATTGCCTCTACTATTAACATTGGAATGAATTGGTAGCTGTTGCTTGTGCCACCATTGTTAAAATTGTAACCTTTATAAAATAGTTTGAAATTGTATAGCCACCTGCCTGTTAGGAATTAGGATTGCCACTACCATTAGCATTGGAATGAATTGGTAGCTGTTGCTTGTGCCACCATTGTTAAAATTGTAACTTTATAAAATATTTTGAAATTGTATAGCCACCTGCTTGTTAGGAATTAGGATTGCCACTACCATTAGCATTGGAATGAATTGGTAGCTGTTGCTTGTGCCACCATTGTTAAAATTGTAACCTTTATAAAATAGTTTGAAATTGTATAGCTATCTGCTTGTTAGGAATTAGGATTGCCACTACCATTAGCATTGAAATGAATTGGTAGCTGTTGCTTGTGCCACCATTGTTAAAATTGTAACCTTTATAAAATAGTTTGAAATTGTATAGCCACCTGCCTGTTAGGAATTAGGATTGCCACTACCATTAGCATTGGAATGAATTGGTAGCTGTTGCTTGTGCCACCATTGTTAAAATTGTAACTTTATAAAATATTTTGAAATTGTATAGCCACCTGCTTGTTAGGAATTAGGATTGCCACTACCATTAGCATTGGAATGAATTGGTAGCTGTTGCTTGTGCCACCATTGTTAAAATTGTAACCTTTATAAAATAGTTTGAAATTGTATAGCTATCTGCTTGTTAGGAATTAGGATTGCCACTACCATTAGCATTGGAATGAATTGGTAGCTGTTGCTTGTGCCACCATTGTTAAAATTGTAACCTTTATAAAATAGTTTGAAATTGTATAGCCACCTGCCTGTTAGGAATTAGGATTGCCACTACCATTAGCATTGGAATGAATTGGTAGCTGTTGCTTGTGCCACCATTGTTAAAATTGTAACTTTATAAAATATTTTGAAATTGTATAGTCACCTGCTTGTTAGGAATTAGGATTGCCACTACCATTAGCATTGGAATGAATTGGTAGCTGTTGCTTGTGCCACCATTGTTAAAATTGTAACCTTTATAAAATAGTTTGAAATTGTATAGCTATCTGCTTGTTAGGAATTAGGATTGCCACTACCATTAGCATTGGAATGAATTGGTAGCTGTTGCTTGTGCCACCATTGTTAAAATTGTAACCTTTATAAAATAGTTTGAAATTGTATAGCCACCTGCTTGTTAGGAATTAGGATTGCCACTACCATTAACATTGGAATGAATTGGTAGCATAGCCACCTGCTTGTTAGGAATTAGGATTGTCACTACCATTAGCATTTGAATGAATTGGTAGCTGTTGCTTGTGCCACCATTGTTAAAATTGTAACCTTTATAAAATAGTTTGAAATTGTACAGCCACCTGCTTGTTAGGAATTAGGATTGCCACTACCATTAACATTGGAATGAATTGGTAGCTGTTGCTTGTGCCACCATTGTTAAAATTGTAACCTTTATAAAATAGTTTGAAATTGTACAGCCACCTGCTTGTTAGGAATTAGGATTGCCACTACCATTAACATTGGAATGAATTGGTAGCTGTTGCTTGTGCCACCATTGTTAAAATTGTAACCTTTATAAAATAGTTTGAAATTGTATAGCCGCCTGCTTGTTAGGAATTAGGATTGCCACTACCATTAGCATTGGAATGAATTGGTAGCTGTTGCTTGTGCCACCATTGTTAAAATTGTAACCTTTATAAAATAGTTTGAAATTGTATAGCCACCTGCTTGTTAGGAATTAGGATTGCCACTACCATTAGCATTTGAATGAATTGGTAGCTGTTGCTTGTGCCACCATTGTTAAAATTGTAACCTTTATAAAATAGTTTGAAATTGTATAGCCACCTGCTTGTTAGGAATTAGGATTGCCACTACCATTAGCATTGGAATGAATTGGTTAAAATTGTAACCTTTATAAAATAGTTTGAAATTGTATAGCCACCTGCTTGTTAGGAATTAGGATTGCCACTACCATTAGCATTTGAATGAATTGGTAGCTGTTGCTTGTGCCACCATTGTTAAAATTGTAACCTTTATAAAATAGTTTGAAATTGTATAGCCACCTGCTTGTTAGGAATTAGGATTGCAACTACCATTAACATTGGAATGAATCGGTAGCTCTTGCTTGTGCCACCATTGTTAAAATTGTAAGCCTTAATAAAACAGTTCGAAATTGTGCAGCCACCTGCCTGTTAGGAATTAGGATTGTCACTACCATTAACATTGGAATGAATCGGTAGTTCTTGCTTGTGCCACCATTGTTAAAATTGCAAGCCTTTATAAAATTGTATAGCCACCTGCTTGTTAGGAATTAGGATTGCCTCTACTATTAACATTGGAATGAATCGGTAGCTGTTGCTTGTGCCACCACTGCTAAAATTGTAAGCCTTTATAAAATGGTTTGAAATTGTATAGCCACCTGCTTGTTAGGAATTAGGATTGCCACTACCATTAACATTGGAATGAATCGGTAGCTGTTGCTTGTGCCACCATTGTTAAAATGTAACCTTTATAAAATAGTTTGAAATTGTATAGCCACCTGCCTGTTAGGAATTAGGATTGCCACTACCATTAGCATTGGAATGAATTGGTAGCTGTTGCTTGTGCCATCATTGTTAAAATTGTAACCTTTATAAAATAGTTTGAAATTGTATAGCCACCTGCTTGTTAGGAATTAGGATTGCCACTACCATTAGCATTGGAATGAATTGGTAGCTGTTGCTTGTGCCATCATTGTTAATAGTTTGAAATTGTATAGCCACCTGCTTGTTAGGAATTAGGATTGCCACTACCATTAACGTTGGAATGAATTGGTAGCTGTTGCTTGTGCCACCATTGTTAAAATTGTAACCTTTATAAAATAGTTTGAAATTGTATAGCCACCTGCTTGTTAGGAATTAGGATTGCCACTACCATTAGCATTGGAATGAATTGGTAGCTGTTGCTTGTGCCACCATTGTTAAAATTGTAACCTTTATAAAATAGTTTGAAATTGTATAGCCACCTGCTTGTTAGGAAGTAGGGTTTCCACTACCATTAACATTGGAATGTTGTTAGGTTCAGCCTTTCCACCACATACATATAAATTTGCATAATATATAAGCTGTAGCCAATTCTTAGTGTATGCCACAACTGAACAATAGCCACCTGTTTGCAAGGATTGCTAATACCAGTATCTCTTGCTTGTGCCACCACAATTATTAACTGTATAATGGTTTTTCTAAGTTTTTGCTTGTCACCACCTGTTGAATAATAGCTAGCTGCTACCACTTGTGTATAATAGCTATCAATTTGATACTTGTATGACCAGTTTGGAAGAGATCACCACAACTATAAAAAAACTGTAGCCACTACTTAAATATTGTAAGTTTTGCTTGTCACCACCTGCCACCAGTTTAGCCACCAAATAGCTAATCCATTGATCCAGTTTAGTTTGTGTTTATGAATAATACATAGCTGCAGGCTTGCCTTCACCTGTTGTTTAGCAGCCATCAACTATTTGTTTACCAGGAGGAGATGAATGATTTATAGTCACTTCACCATTGAATTCTTTAGAATTGAAAAAAATTACTCTTAAATTGAGTTGCGTTTATGCCCTTTAAAGTTTTCACAATACAAATATGGTTCCCACCTTGTTTGATAGCCACTGACTAAGTATTTGATTGGATTTCCCACCTTATGAAATTCTCACCTCATATCTTGAGGTGTTAAATCATTTGAAAATTCAGTAAACGTACTTTAATTTCAAAATTACTGCCTTGCTCCCACATAATTCTGCATAAAATACCAGCAGTAGAAAGGAATATGGCTCCCACCTTATATTTGATAGCCACAGACCAAGTATTTTATTTTGTTTTGTTTGATTGAATTTCCCACCTCATGAAATTCTCACGTCATATCTTAAGGTGTTAAATCATTCAAAAATTCAGTTAACAGCTGATACATATCTTCTAGGTTGACAGCTGATATTATTTTTCACTTTTGTTTAATTATAACAATAATTCATTACCTATAGCTACATAGTTGTCTAATTTAAAAATGCTCACTATTCCCTTAAGTGATGTGAATAAACCAAACTGCATTGGAAGAGTGGTTGGCTGCTGAAACTTCAATGCGTGACCCTGCAGGTGATAAGTTGATGTAACTGGTGTCAGGTATGTCAATACGATTCTGAATTATTAACATAGTAATAGTTTTAGTTGGTCTCATCAGCATAGTAGAGTTGGCCAGTTTAGTATTTCTGTAACACTTGAGTGGTAGGAATAATGAAACCTTACAACACATCTCTGTATACTGACTCAGTGCTAGATATATCCTTTTGCATGTGTGGTGCCCAAGCATACTCCAAAATTGGAGACTATATATATAGCAGTTGGCCTTGACAGATACTGGACAATCCTAGAGGTTGCATTGTAGAAAACTTTGTTAGCTTTATTGGTAACTTCTCAAATATGTTGTGACCATGATAGTTTGGAATCAATAACTATGTCCGAGTATTTTGTGTGTTCTATTTCACTATAACTTAATTGTGTAAAATGTATTGGAAAACGGATAGGATTATGTTAAATGACTTGGTTGCACACTTTTCTAGTGTGTGTGGGTCCTGCAGGAGAAGTGACAGTCTTCTTCTGAATGGGTCTGTAAAGAATGACATCATCAGCATATATATAGTCTGACCGATGAGATGATATTATTAGGTAAGTCATTTATGAATCGTAAGGGGCCAGCACAGTGTCCTGTTGGATCCCAGATGTTACGTCAACAGGGTCAACGTTTACTATTACCCATTGATGTCTCTCTGAAAGAAACTGCTTTAACCATTCTAGAAGGTTGCCTCTAATGCCATAATGATGCAACTTGTAATATAGGTATTGGTGAGAAACTGTATCAAACACCTTTGAGAAATTCAGCAGGTATTGCTGGCAATGAATCATGTCTGTGTGATCCTTCATCCTAGTTGCTCAACTTCCAAATGTTTGTTGTAATACAAGTCCACCTGTAACAAAAATTGTGTATTACAGTTAACAGTGAATATTCATCACACAACATGGAATGTATACATGGTTTATATTATTACGCACCTACAAGTGGGTTGAAACTACTTGTCATTGATGTATGATGACTGACACATTCTGTTTCACTTAGCTTGTGCCTGTTAGTTCTGAAATAATCTATATCAAAATAGCAACAGATGAATTCACATCTACTACTAACACAAAATCCTTACCTTTGATTTGCATCAAATAATTTGTTTTGTTCTCTACTCTGTATTGACATTTCAATCCAAGAAACTCAACATTTCCAGCAGGTATAATCAGAATTTCTTGTTAGGTTTTACTCCAAAATCTTCTGATTATATAAAGATGTAAAAACATGACATCTTCAGGTTAATCTAAAGATGGACAAATCTTGAATATCTTCAGGTTTCAATTAATCTAAAGATGGACAAGCTGGATATCTGTTACATTTTAGCAGGTATGTCCAGTCATTATGCCTTTATTGTTAACA
This sequence comes from Dysidea avara, assembly GCF_963678975.1. Lineage (NCBI taxonomy): Eukaryota > Metazoa > Porifera > Demospongiae > Dictyoceratida > Dysideidae > Dysidea > Dysidea avara. Next base: position 23,291,627 of record NC_089272.1, on the reverse strand, counting down.
TTGACATTGTACACTTGTAACCATCCTCTGATTACTATAAGCAAATCGTGAACATATCGAGTGAGAAATCATGACTCCACCACAAACCAAGTCTGTAGCTCTGTACAAGATAACTCTAATAAAATAAGCTCTTCACCATTTTTTTCTTTTTTTCTTTTTTTTTTTTTTCCAAGTAACCATGGATGGAAAAGCTGGATATCTGTTACATTTTAGCAGGTATGTCCAATCATTATGCCTTTATTGTTAACATTGACATTGTACACTTGTAACCATCCTCTGATTACTATAAGCAAATCGTGAACATATCGAGTGAGAAATCGTGACTCCACCACAAACCAAGTCTGTAGCTCTGTACAAAATAACTCTAATAAAATAAGCTCTTCACCATTTTTTTTTCTTTTTTTTTTTTTTCCAAGTAACCATGGATGGAAAAGCTGGATATCTGTTACATTTTGGCAGGTATGTCCAGTCATTATGCCTTTATTGTTAACATTGACATTGTATACTTGTAACCATCCTCTGATTACTATAAGCAAATCGTCAACATATCGAGTGAGAAATCGTGAAATGCAACAAAAAGCATTTACTATAAACCTCCACCACAAACCAAGTCTGTAGCTCTGTACAAGATAACTCTAATAAAATAAGCTCTTATGTACAACACCACATAATGCATCACCTTTTTTTTTTTTTTTTTTTTTTTTTCTTTCTTTCTTTTCTTTTTTTTTTTTCCAAGTAACCATGGAGCAAATAATTTACATGTATAGCAATACATCAATAGATTGTGCCTTGATGTATAAAAGCTGACACATTTGGCAAAACCATATCTTAATTGTGTGGTAATCTCTTTCAACAGCCAGTTTGTCTTGTGTTTGCATGTGTGTATGTGCATATGTCCATATCTTAATTGTGTGGTAATCTCTTTGCACAGCCAGTTTGTCTTGTGTTTGCATGTGTGTACGTGTATATGTCCATATCTTAATCGTGTGGTAATCTCTTTCAACAGCCAGTTTGTCTTGTGTTTGCATGTGTGTACGTGTATATGTCCATATCTTAATTGTGTGGTAATCTCTTTGTACAGCCAGTTTGTCTTGTGTTTGCATGTGTGTACGTGTATATGTCCATATCTTAAATTGTGTGGTAATCTCTTTCAACAGCCAGTTTGTCTTGTGTTTGCATGTGTGTATGTGCATATGTCCATATCTTAATTGTGTGGTAATCTCTTTGCACAGCCAGTTTGTCTTGTGTTTGCATGTGTGTACGTGTATATGCACTTGAGTATGTACCTTAATCTTGCTAATTGCTTGGAGACAATAGTACACATTTCCATTTAATTGATGCATGTCATACATATTTTGTACATGTGGTTTCCAAGTTATATTAGCATAATTATGTATTGTTCCTCACGGACCTGAGCAAGGAAGAGCAACCTTGCCATTTGCTTAGAATGTAAGAATAATCTTTTGTAGTTTCCATTTAATTGATATGTTGTACAGTACGTACATGCGTGAATTTAGACAAGGTATAATGATCTTGCCAATTGTTGGAATAAACATCTTGTTCTGTTTCTTTATGCACTTGGGAAAGGTCATGCAACCTTGCCAATTTTGCTTTTGTGCACCAACTTGTCCTTAGCATGTGTGTGTGTGTGTGTGTGTGTGTGTGTGTGCTGGTGTGTTCTTGTAGAGAGGATCTGGTCATGGCTGCTAGGATACACAAAGTAGCTGGTGAGATTACTAAGACAAAGCTGCTAGTTGCTGGGATTGGTCTCACTGAATATGACTTGGTTCCATTAGTATTGGATGGTATGTAGTTGAAGTGATTAATCAGTTTAAGCACTTGGCATCATTGGTTGAAACATGTGGTGGAGTAGCTGGTGAGGTTAGTTGTAGGATTGCACAAGCTTCCAGAGCATTCGGCAGTCTTGTTTACTGCATCAGATTTCACACTGGAGACTAAGAGAATAGTGTAAAGATATGTTGTATTGGAAGTGTTATTTTATGGTGCTGAAACATGGGCTCCACCCTAGAGTTGGTTAGTGAGTTGGGTAGGTTTCACTGGAGATGTATACGTTGCATTTTGGGTATTAGTAGACCTAAAGGAGTACCTCACTATTGCTGAGCTAGCTGGCAGATTTGGAATGATTGAGTCTATTGGTGAAGTGTTAACATCGTATATATCGAGATGGTTAGGACATGTTGTCCAAATGCCTGACATAAGGCAACCCAAGAAGCTATTGTTTGGTTGGCTCCCTCAGAAGCACCCTGCTCATGATGTCAATTAAGCTCCGTTGGTGAGACAAGGTCTGTCAGGATATGAAGAAGTATTGAGTAGATGAGTCATCTTGATATAAAGTAGCCCGACATCATACCAGATGGAGAATTTATTGCAATGAAGGACTTGATCAGCATGTGATGGCTCCACCTTTGAACAAACCCTCAGAAGCACCCTGCTCATGATGTCAATTAAGCACCATTGGTGGGACAGGTCTGTCAGGATATGAAGAAGTGTTGAGTAGATGAGTCAACTTGGTATAAAGTAGCCCGACATCATACCAGATGGAGCATTTTTTGCAATGAAGGACTTGATCAGCATGTGATGGCTCTACCTTTGAATAAACCATTTATATGTACCACCTGCCATTGATTGTTTCAAAGGAAGCAAGACATTATAAGGCACAGATGTACTACCACCTGTCTTCGTCGTTGACAAAGAGGACACATCCTCTGTTGGACAGCATCATCCCAGGATGTCTGGCTTCAAATTCAGTTCCAGTTCAAGTGTGTGCGTGTGTGTGTGTATGTGCGTGTGTGTGTGTGTGCATGCATGCATGCATACATGCATACATATCTGGCTTGACCATTGTAGTGCTTTCCAAGAATGTAACATTTGTGTATGCATTTGGGAAAAGTACCAACCTTACTCCCTGGAGTTATCATTTGATCAGTGTATCCTGTGTACGATAAGTGTTGTGTTTGTATAGTGAATGCATATGTGCATTTAGCTTGCCAATTGGGTAGAATTACGTCCTTTGGCAGCATCTCATAGTTGCACTAAGCAAACTCTTGCCATATTCATTGTATGAGCTATTGCTCATAACTAAGCATATCCTAAATGGTTAACATAGCAGGGACAAACATTTGTCTTTTCTGCAGTATAATTAAAATGAAAAATCACAGAGACTGGAAAACCATTCCTAGGTTTTGAATGAATAACACCGTGGTAAAGTTATTAAGTATTAAGAGACTAATTTTCCAAAGCAGTCAGTGCCATTAAATAATTCATTGTATGGTCACCCTGAAAGTATTTACAGAAGAAGTCCTGTAGTCATGATGAAAGATTTAAGTGTGTTGCGTATGCATATGTGTGTGCATGTGTATAATTGCATATTCAGGTTTGCAAGCAAAGATGCACAGGTATAGATAAAGCCAAGGAAACTGTATCAGTGTGAACAGTGTTGCACTGTATCTGTGTGTTGTGCCATAATATAAATGCTGGGTAAAGGTGCACTGCATATGTGCATCTGTGTATGTGTGCAAGTGGCTATGAATTAGTTTTCTGAGAACTTTTCACAGACTACTGGTTAGATAAAGAAAAATATTGCTAGGTGCTCATGGTTATATATGGCTGGAGGTGATAACATACAATGATGAAACACACATGAACTATTCTTTAGAATAACCATGCACAAAACTACAGACTTGACATGTCATGGAAATTCACAGGAACACTCTTGATACACACACAAAACCCACAAAACATGATCAACGTATGCTGTTGTTATAATTAGCCGCTTGATCAACTTTAAACTGTGGTATAACTCAAACAGTCAATCAGATAGCTTGGTAGTGAGCTAATGAGATAGTAAAATTGACTCAGCTTAGTCAGACCTTTCATTGTGTAATCTGATTCACAATATAGTTCACAATATTATGTTTACAGTTGCCACAAAACAACTACCAAGCTGTACAATAGTTGAGATATGAGAACTCAATACATACAGTCATTCTTGTATCCATAATGACATAACATTGACACCTGCATCTTCAAGAAATGTAGCTTAGAGATCAAACTTGAACCATTCTGGAAAAAGTTACATATATTTGTATGTGGAACTTGCATGGTCTAGTGTTGGTCTTGCAAGGCTACAAAATATGCTGTTGCCTGTTTGTAAATGGAAATCATTTTAATGTACACTAAGTGGGAGAGTGATGTGCTTTGGGGGACTCCAGATTACGCTGATGCTGACAGCCATGTAGAACATGTTTTTTTTTAAAATACAACACTCTATACTTTCTGTGTCAAATACAACACTCTATACTTTCTGTGTCAGCAACATTTAATTATTTGGTTCAGGATGCTGTAGGATGATAGGTGACAGTCAGACTCTTGACCTGCATAATTCCATGCAGATATTGCTTTAAAATTGAAGATGCTTCATATCTGAGTGGTGAATAATGTGCTCCATACTGCTAAGGTTACACCACCTGTTTTCCTACACCACCAGTTTTCCTAGAAGAAAGGCTGTAGCAATCTATCCAATTACTGACTTATTTGTTGTAAAGTTAGCAAGTCAGAACAGCTCTTGTTGACATGGGTTGAGCAAAGATTAACAGCAGTGTAATTTCTGCAGCACATGCAGTGTCTTAACATGACTGGTGGAATACCATCTAGACCAGGAGACTTGCTAGGTCTAGTGTATTTAAGTCATTTAATGAGAATTTACATTTTCATTTGTGAATGATGAAAGCAACTAATTGGATATTGACAACTGCTTTGTCAAAGTTGTCAGTTAGAGGTTTACTATTATCAGATGACACCAACATGATCTCTTTTTTTCTTCCCTGTATAATAGTGTTCAAAGTCTACCCAGTTTGTCTCAACAGTTATAGAATTTCTGTTGGAAGTGATGATTCCTTAGTCTGTCAAAGGCACCTCTGCATTTTAGCCTTGTAATCAAACATTTCTGGTATGACTGAAACCACAAGATCCAGAGTATGACTACTGTGAGTGCCTTATGAATTGAGTTGTATAGTAATTTACTGTGTAGAACTGATTAAAAGAGTATAAGTACACAAATAATTATATATGCAAATTAGTTCACAGAGAATAGGTATGAGGATAAACCATCTTCACATTTTCCAATGAATGTAGGAATGGCTTTGCTACAAATATTGTGTTCCTTCCAAGACAAGTCCTCATCAATCAGATGTATTTTGCTGTATCCGCTGACCATGGATTGATAATGTTTATGTAGGTCTTTTTTTTTTCTTTTATAGGTAAATGGATACATTTAGACGGATAAAGCTTCATTTGCCCACTTCCACATGTCATTGACATGGTATATCATTTACACAGATGAGGAGTAGAAGTAGTGCTAGTAACGGTGTTTTGCCTTCAAGTAGAACTGACTAAACAGTTTGTCAAATTTTTATCCAGTATAAAAGTAAAGTGGTATCCAGTACATAATTTTCAATGGGAAACTATCAATTGTTTTGGATCCGTGTGAAAAGCATGTTAATTTGTGTTCTGGATGTTGCGGTTGGACTAGTGAGTATAAATAAAGAAATACAAATGATGTGTTCCCACAAGGATCTGCTCTATTTATTTTATTTGTAGAATGCCATGATGTGCTGCTTTTCAATCTCAATGGAATTTGCCTTGGTGTAAAGACTGAAAGATCGATGAAGGTAAGCAGTAACATTATTTCGTACACTGTTTCATTCAATAATCTAGGAGGAATTCCATCTGGACCAACTGCTTTGTTGCAAGTATAATTTATGTTGTAATGATGGATATCCACATATTGTTGATGTAACATTATTGTCACAAATCTTTAATACATTTTTTGTATTGTCAATAATGATGATGTATACTGTGGGATGTAAGTATGACAGGTCTTTGTATTTCTTTTTTTTTAAAGATTTCGACAAGCTGATTTGATTGTATGGTGAGACCATAATACAATATATACAGTTTGTGCAGTAAAAGTAACTGCTATCATTTGATTGTTTAATACCAAGGATATATAACATTTTTTACTGCTCCTTATAAGGAACATAACCATTATTAATTGCAGCATATAATGTTTACCTAAGCATATCATTGCTGACCTAGAGGTATGTACACAGCTACAGATGTGTACATGTATTAAGTACATTAAGGTAAAGTCACAGCAAATATATGGAGAATAATCTTGTAAGAACCTGTTGTTACTCAACAGTACCACTCAAGGTTGTGATGCTACCATCTGAAACACTACATGATTAATACTATTAACAATAGGTTGTAATAACTACTTATATTACTTGTAATAAAACATGCTTTGGCTGGTGGGAGTTGAAAGCAAACTATTGTTAAGTAAATTTTCAATAACCCCTTTTGGTTTAGTACACAGCTATGTGTATACACCGCAGAAGGTTCTGCAGTGATTTATTTATGTAAGGAATTTGTACAATAATTGCATGCCAGCTTGCAGAGCAGAGTTTCACTTGCTGGTAGTAGTGGTATACAGGACATGAATACTTGGCCTGTGGTCAATGATCACTTTTGACCCATGCAGGTGGGAGCCAAATACTATTATAGTTGTTACCATCAAATTGCCAATTGTAGTGTAGCAAGTTAAGGTTGTTAAATAAATGATAATAGGCCAAAGATCTTTGACCATGTCTATATCCACTTTCTCTCCAGTGTTAATCTAGTAAGTGAGATTGTTTTTTTTCTCGTAAATCACTCCATTATAGTCCTGCATCTATTCTATGTCTTTTACCAAGTGAGGATTTAAGATTGGGACACAGTACACTAAGGGTAATGTTTGGTACTGATCTGTACTTAAAACTATAAACTTCCCAACACTTGATCGGCTATATCACTATACTATGGTGTGATGATGATCTTACATGACAGAATTAAAATAAGTGCCACAACTTTAAATGTGTGTCAATGTTGGATCCATGCAGTGTATACTGCTTTGATGTGAAAATGTAGACTTGAGCTCATATTTGGTGTAATCCACATAATGAAATGTTTTGCTCTGTTAGTTATGGGATCTGGGTTGGGGTAACGGACAACTGAAGGTGGTGGAAAAACAGGGATGGTGGCAACACACAAGGTAGTTGGTTGGTGGTGACAAGGTTTGTGTTTGGTGGGCTAAGCCCAAAGGTTATCTGCAAACCTGGGTACTTCATGATCGGTGTAATGAACATTTTGTTTATATGGGTATATCATCTATTTTATACCACAATTATTACATTCATAAGGAATAAATGCAGTTGTCACAGTGATAGTCTACCTATAATAAGAAATTTATATAGTTGTGAAATAATTATGCAGACAAGTATTACTTGCTGCTAGCAATATACATGGTCCATAATCATTCATTAGTTGTCCCAGGTGGGAGCTAATGATATGACAGTTTTTTTATAGTTTATGATTAATGTTAGTTTAATAAACTTTGGTTAGTGGCATGATAAAGGTGGGAGCCATATTGAATGGTACGTACACTGCAGTTTGTACATTATTATATTGGTTGGGTGGCGACTACATGAAGTAGAGGATCACACAGGACATATTTGCTTGAGGTTACAATGATGATCTATATTGTCCCTTTTGATATATTTAACAGCTAATTTACATTTTATATACTATACGGCAAGTTCATTATAACTTATGAAATACAATATTGATCCAACAACTCTCCATATTCGATCCTTTGGAGATATAATGCAAAGACTGTCCTCTGCTACTGGGCCCTTCATCCAGTTGCAGAGTAAGATGTTAGACTTGTTTGTTTTTGTGTGTGTATGTGCTGTACACTTATGAAATATATACATATTATGTAACATACTTATACCGTTGGTCAGAGGATATTTATACACAGTACATGTTGGATGGCCATGGGTGGCATTATCTTTTCAGTCAGAGGATATTATACACTATACATGTAGGATGGCCGTGGGTGGCATTATCTTTTCAGTCAGAGGACATTATACACTATACATGTTGGATGGCCGTGGGTGGCATTATCTTTTCAGTCAGAGGACATTATACACTATACATGTTGGATGGCCGTGGGTGGCATTATCTTTTCAGTCAGAGGACATTATACACTATACATGTTGGATGGCCATAGGTGGCATTATCCTTTTGGAATTGATATTTATTATCATGTTACTTTATACATGTATATATGTGGCTTATTTCTGTATATAGATGTGAAGGTGGTGTGGCATTATATATGTATCTTCTGCCCTTTAAGTGTGAGGTATATATTTGTCTAACTCATTTAGGAGACAAATATATAGCTCACGTGATGGCAGCTTATACAATACCTTGTGTAGTAGATGGTGGCCCTTCCAATCTGTAGTGGCTGCACTCTCTTGTGACAGGAAATTTCTTCTACAGTAGTGGCTAGGGTAATCCTTAGCTGGCACTTTATAGTGAGATACAGTATCAGTAGATGAGATCTGTAATAGAATAAAAGTTGGCACACATCTTCTTTATACATTGATGTAGAATTTAGCATTCAACCCTTAAACCAACATGCCCATTTTAACAAAATGCTTCTAAAAAGGCATCATGGAGGGAATTAAAATGCTGAATGTAGGTCAATAAGATATAGAATGCGTGTACTGACATGTTTTAAGCAATGAAATACCAGTCAGGGTTAGTATGTTACAACCTGTTGATAGTTATAAGCCTAGCAAAAATCTTGCAGAAAATTGCACACAAGATAGATAACTGCAGGTAGCAAATTATTTTAAAACTTACGTAGTTAAGTATTCTAAGGTTTTTAATGCCTTCTTTATAGATTCATTTAAAAGAGTAACCCTTAAAGTCACACAGTCAAGAAAACTGGATCTAGACTTAATATATATGCATTATGACTGGTGATAGCCCCTCACATGCTGCCTCAAAAGAACAAATAGCCATTGTCTTGCCGTAACATCTAAATGTGTGCCTTATGATTACTTGCTGAGAAATGAAGTTGTCTGAAGGAATTAGTAAGTACGCAAGCAGAAATTTTTACCTAATAAAAAGAGTAGTATTCGTAGTAACTTATTGGATGCATTTTTGGTTGCATTGAAAGAACTTTTGGGCTTGGCTATACCACCAAGACAGTATGAAGGTATTGTAAGGCTGGTTTATGGTTAGTGAGAATGTCCAAACTTCTATGATTCCTAATATACAGTACTATCGTATTGTAGTGCAAGAAAATACACATAAGAAAGATTCATGCAATTACCTGGATGTTATAAAACTTACATTGTATGATTCCAGTAGATCACTTGATTGTTCCGACATATGGTGGCATGAGTCATAAACCTGTGTAGGTAGGAACAATTAAAATGATGCTGTGTCTTACATCCAAGAACACACATTATAATGGTACTAACTAACCACAAGTATAATAAAGACTCAAGGTTTCCCATTACACGCATGCCTATGGGTCTGGTGGAATACGCAGCTCAGTTTTTTGACTTTGACAACTTACAGCAGGTAAAATTGGCATAAATTGGTTAATATCAACTGTACCATTAGGTCACTTGTCCAACTGATTACTGTCAATGGTTACAGACCATGTATTGTAACTTCGGTGAAAAATGAATCAAACTACATCGTGGACCTATATGGTGTGCAACTAGAGAAAAAGGAAGTTCTTCAAAGGAGCAACTACTTCTGTACCATGCAAGCAAAGGACCATGGAAGTATGGCAGTGTTTCAACAATGATATTGCTACTATGTGATATGGTACATTTATAGGCTCTAGTCAATGTACCAGCAATTTCTGAGAGGAGGTCTATTATAACTACATGTAGAACAACACTAGATCCTCAGATACAGGTATATGCCTAAACTGTATGCTCATGTGGCTATATGTTGTGAAAACTTCATAATTTTTTCCCTTTTTCATAGTTGAATGTTCTAGACGAAGCAGTTCAGCATAACCCAAATGCTTGGTGGTGGCTAAAGGCTGATGGTTGCGACACAAATAAAGGGTTAAAAGAATCTTCTAGGCTTGAGTGGAGTGGTGATGTGGATCTGGCTGATGGCTTGCTATTAGAAACATACAAGGACTACAGAAAGTGACTGGAGACTGCAGAGAATATTGGTTTACATGGAGACAATGTGGTACAGGAACTTGCCAATGTCTTGGACACAATAAACAAGGATTTAAAATTCCTGCAGTCTCGTATGTGGTTGTAGTTTCACTACCATTTGTTACTATGTGTTATCCCTTGTAGAGATAATCAAGTTCAACAATGCATACTCAGAGAAACTTCAGTCTCATGTGCAAAAAGAGAAAGATCTGATTATTCTGTCATGGAAGGTCAAGGAATTAACTGAGTTAAATGAAAATGGAAGGCAGTTGCATAGGGACACCACCTCTTTGATAAACAAAGTAGAAGAATGTGCTGAAGATAACATACCATCCCAGTTGTGCTCATTCCACCACAAATTAGTTAGCTTCATTAAGGGTGTCAGATGACATCAGCACACTCCAGCCACACACATCCTAGCCTTCATTATCAGTACTGAAGACTGCAGGAGAAAGCCCTATGCTCTCCCTGTACGGTGTATCCCGTATGTAGGAGTGAGTGATGCTAACATTCGTGAACTTGCCAATAAAATCATTACTGAAATGGTCAAACGAAAAATGAATGTTGCAGGTATGTACTTAAATCTTACATGCAGAAAATTTTTGTATTTGTATATACTTCTAGGATTCACAACAGACGGAGAGTGTAACTCACTTCGAACAAAAGGGAATACACGGCCACTCTCAGTTTTCCAAATTCGTGCTGATTCAAGAGCAAAATTCTCACGCATGGGTTTCCAAAAAATGGTCAAGATGGTTACTGTTGTTTGTAAGTCTCTATTAATCATTCATTAAACAACTACGTATGTGTATTCAATATACAAGGTAGACAGTTGGTTAAAAGAGTGTTATGCATAACAATATAAAAGAAAATATTTGTATAAAATATAATATCAATGCAGGCAGCAAAGAAGGAACATATCTGCTGAGCTGTGCAATCCTGCCATCAGTGCTGAATTACTTGGTGAAATTGACAGTTGGCATGCTCAAGGAACCACTGTTGATGATGGTATTGAAAGACTGTGGCTGAGAACAGTTCCTCCTGGCTATACTATTCACAGTTGGATTGAAGGTGCAGTGCTTAAGTGTATTTTGTATGTTGTAAATCCTGTATTCAGGAAAGCATGAGAAAAGAGCTGAGAAGCTTCGCTCCATTCTGGCACAAATGGAATATAAATAACAAATAGAAGTTTTCAATGCACAAGGCATATCTTTCAAAAAGCATTTACATGTACCCGAGATCCATCCAGTCACTTACATATCCTGCACTGTCTGGAATCCGCAAACAAAGTGTGGAGGACGCTGAACGGTTGTTTAGCCCAGGTCTTGTATTATGGATGGAGAATAAGGGGTATCATCATGAAGCAGAATACTTCAAGCATGTACGAAATTGGAGGCGAGCTTGTGATGAGAGAGGACTAACCAATGATCAGGGAAGTGAGTTAAATGCTGGATTACTAAACTATATCCTGGATGATCTTATGCCATGGCATAAAGAAGATGGCTTAAGAGATTTTAGTTTGTTAGAAGTTAACCGATAAGCAATTCATCTACAAATACAGTCCAATAGAACTACCTGTATCACATTGTATATCTAAGGAGTGTCAGTGGAGTCAGAGGATTCAGTAGGGAGACACTTGTAGCTGTTGTGGCTAACATTGAGTCCAGAGAGTGGAGAAAGCAGTTTAATTCTGAACATGGCTTGCCTACTGAACATCCTCGAGCAAGTACCACAGACGATGTTGAATGTTTCTTTAGTCTGTTGCATGATTGTGTAGGGAAGGACTTTACATTGAAAGAGGTATGTCACAGGTTGGGTTACTATTCACAATAATATTGCATTTTAGGTGTTTTATGGTTGGTGAAAAGTAACCGAGGAGTTTTTAAAGAGAATGGACCCAGAACTCCACTATTACTATCATACGTCCAAACACAGCTGCTATTATGAAGACTTGATGCCAGAATTTAGTGTCCAACCAGTGAAGGCAAAATTGAAGAAGTTGCCTCGATTTGAAATACTTGGGGAAAATAACAGAATAACTTTTTCTGTTCGTGGTGACTCTTCCATTCGAGCACAGTTCCACAATATCCCAATAAATCTCCCTCCTCCTCTTGTTACACACAACCCATGCACTCATGAACATCATATGCTATGACACATCAGAATTGAACTTGAATGATACTGATAAAATTGTAAATTAAACTGAATAAGTTGTAGCACGGCTCCTTTGTACACTAAGTGACCAGTCACCATTTAGAGTGATATGAATACCAGTATACCAGCCAGGAGAACTGAAGTAGATATGGTACTTGATATAGTCAAATGATACATCTAGTATCTTTCCATCATTAATTGCACGGTGTACCTCATCTGTTATCTCACTGACAACATAACCGATTCGTTGCCAGCCCGAATTATCTTGACACATGAAAGCAATTGCCTTGGAGTCATGTTTATTGTCTGGTTCAGGTTAAAACTTGACTGGCAGTTTGATACCATCGTCTAGTTTCTTCCTTGCATATTTCAATGTATCCTGGTACCTCTTTTCCTTAGTGACCCCAACACACTTAAAAATAACTGTATGAGTAATTGCAGGAATTGCATCATCTTTTGAGCTGCTGTCATCAAGTGGTGATTCTAAACTATATGTTGAACCATCGACAGATGGTGTTGTACTTGAGTCTCCCACCCAAATCCAGTTCCACAAGACAAAAAACCTTGTCACCTCCAAACAAGTTATACTAAGAAACATCTACAGCAGATCAAGAGAATTCACTGGCCTAAAAGATAAACAGTTATGTCCATATAATTATAACATGAAATGTAATACACCTCAATTATAAGGGTAGCAGGTAGAGTGTGGTCTAATACTGCACAATCGCTAGTAAAACCATCAAATACTTCTAGGTCTCCTCCACAGTTCACCCATTGTAGCTTCACCTCCATTAGTTTTGCGCGAATTACAGGGAAGCTTGGCACAACATATTCAAATGTAATACCCTTGCTTAGAACTGTTATAAATGTCCACACATCGCCATCAGACTCCTCCACTTCATAATCGCTACCAGTAGTGGATTCCGCCATCTTGAACTGATCTTAGCAAAACTATGCAAAATGTCCAATTAACTGTTATAAATTTTGATAGCGCTTGTATTGCTTCCACCCTCCTCTGGTCTGTGCAATTGATCCAGTCACCCTGAAAAATGAACAGTTCCCATTTACAAAAGTAGGGAAGCCATATTGTTACCACAAATTGACATCTTCAGTTGTCAGCAAGCACAAAGGAGGACAAAGGTAAGTCCATGTTGCATGTGATGTATGTACTGTGGTATGCCAAAAGCGCCTGTCCATCAAACACTAAAAAAAATTTTTAAAAATTTAAAAACCCAAACCCTTTGCCTTAGTCAATATCAAGTTAAGGTATCAGGCAGGCAGGCAGGCAGGCAGGCAGGCAGGCAGGCAGGCAGGCAGGCAGGCAGGCAGGCAGGCAGGCAGGCAGGCAGGCAGGCAGGCAGGCAGGCAGGCAGGCAGGCAGGCAGGCAGGCAGGCAGGCAGGCAGGCAGGCAGGCAGGCAGGCAGGCAGGCAGGCAGGCAGGCAGGCAGGCAGGCAGGCAGGCAGGCAGGCAGGCAGGCAGGCAGGCAGGCATGCTGTAGAAAATTCAAAATTTCAAAAATTATATTTTGTGAGATTTGTTCATTTAACATTGGTATTTCCTCATTATGCACACACAATGCAGCACTTCGCAGCTATACAAAAGTTTCTATTTCATACATAGTACGTATAACCAGAATGCAGCTTTCTTCCAATAATCGCCCCACGCGTGCTGGCTCTTTGGTCCAGCATTCTTAGATAAGACTTCTAAAAGGATCGAGTCAGAGAAGTCATTGATAAGATGTCAGGAGCAGAGCCTTCTAGGAAGAGGAGATGGGAGGATGATGGAGAAGATATCCATCATTTTTATCCAGAGGCACTTTTGCAAAGTGCAGCGGCAGGAGGACCCAGTGCCCAGCTCAGTCGTGCAACTCACAGAAGTCACAGTTCATAATCCAGCAAAGTGTACTACAAGGGCTCCCAACAGGGAGCACAGAACTCCCACAGGCCAAGCAGTAAGCCTTCCAAGCAGTAAGCCTTCCAGGGGCATTCCCCGAAGTCTTTTGCATATATATAGCTCTCAACTTGATACGTTTCAGTGCCGGGATTGAGTGAGATCAATGACATACACTTCTGTATAAACACAGCCATAGCTAATTACATCCCATGCAAGATAATAAACACAACATACACAAAATGTGCCCTTAGGCAGATAACTGCTGTGTGTGGTTGTTGTTGCTGCTGTCTCACATACCTTAAACTATAGTGTTGTGTCTATACGTTGTTACAGTCTGCTACCACACACTGGAATTATACTTGTTCTTGTTGGCATATCCATTATATTCTGGTATTGGATTTTTATTCTATTGAAGGCATTGCCATCTTTCACAGTGATCAGCTACTGTACATGCAGCTGTTTGTTCATAGGTTCATAATAGGGATCGCCCATGTTTTTTGCAAAAATCCTAATAGAACGCACACCTAAAAACCACCTTGAAAAGCATCCTTCAACTCAAAACAACCCTCTGGTGGTTCTTTGCAATGAGTATAGGTACAGTACTAAGTACCAAGTGAAAAGCAAACAGTATGTGTATTTCAGACTGAAATATGCCAGTTTGTTCATATTATTATTATTCTTATTATTCATAAATATTATTCTTATTATTCATAAATAATATTATTATTATTCTTTCACAGGCATAGCAAAGTTTACAAGGAGAATCCTGAGATAAAAAGTAGCAAGGCTTGCTGAATGGATCATTGTGCGTGTCCATGACCTATTTTTGATTTCGTTTTCAGATGGAAACAGTTTCTGCTTGCCAAAACGCCATTACGCTCGAGAAGCCATACAAGATTGCACTCAAAGTTAGGTTTTTTGGTGTGCGCTGCTTGTAGCTAATAGAATCTGTCTTTATTAAACTCAGTATAGGCCACGAATCTTAATCTGGGCTAATGACTTTGTTGCAAGGTGGTTTTTTGCTCCGTGATTATTGTACGTGGGCGGATTAAATACTCTAATAGAGCAGTCACTTAAATACTCTAATAATGCAGTCAAGTGTATAACTACAATCCTTGCACTGAATTTGACAGCTATTAAAGGCACCAGTAATGTAAATTGTAGCTCATATTAGGAGACTCTCAGTCTGTATGCACATTGCAATTTGATCAGTTTCATGTGTGTACTGAAATGTTGACAGCGTTACTATGCAGAATGCAAAATTGCACTATTCACAACAGTCTTTATTATCAATAAAAGAAATCTCATAATCTATTACCAAGAGTAAAAAAAACTCTTCCATTATTTACTCTTGCTATTACTGGATTAGTAAAAAAGTACACAAACTAGATGAATTAAAAATTGGAAATTTTAAAATGGGAATAGGAATCGCAGAAAAAAGCCACAAAACAAGAAGGGATCGCTGGGGTGGTAATGTAAACCATAAATCTCTACTCACTTCAAAATGACAGAGCATGTAACTAAAGATTTATGACAGAGAGTCAAAATAGGGATTTGTGGTTTACATTACCATCCCAGCGATCCCTTCTTGTTTTGTGGCTTTTTTCTGCGATCCCCATTTTAAAATTTCCAATTTTTAATTCATCTAGTATTGTATCCATGGCATCATGTAATCATTTTAGGACATATGGCCCAGCTCATATTAAAATCAACTCAAGTGACAGATGGTTGAAATACTCTGCTTCTTTTATCCTTACGATCTGCTCTTGGCAACTCCAGCAAGTAAATATCTCTTAGTTCATTATGATGTATTATAGGTAAACCTCCACAAGGACATTCAAAGGCATGCTCAACTGAGAATTGTTTGCTACACACACAGCTTGAAGGTAGTAATGGTGGTTGCTAGCCATATCGGAGACAGAAAGCATTACAAAAGGGCCCTTTGTGTAAAATAAAACCATGTTCAGAAAGAGGGAGTGTAGTTAGCCAACTGGAAGAACCCATTTCAGTGGCTAACATTATGGCATGATGCGAGGATGGCAATAACGAAGGTAAAAGAGCATCTACAACAGATTGATGATGGATGGATGTATACAATGTTTTGTTTTGCTTTGATCTGCAAACACAACACTTTGACTGGGTAAGTATGGACTGCTGTAAAATAAAGGAGAGATGTAACACCAACAAAGTAACTTGCAGGATTAACAATACCAAGCTCTTCCAATCTGCAGGTAGAAAGCAAATTACATTCCAGTCACTAAAAGCAGCTATACCAGTCAGTTTAGATGAAAATTTTAGTCAAATAGTGTCCTCCAAAGATTACCTTGCAGGCACTATAGTACATAGCTTCTACACTAATGACAAAAGATGCTACTGTAAGTAGACACTCAGACAAGACATGCAATTCTTGATCAGCACATGCAAAGCACAAGAAATCTACCAGTACTATGATAAATTCATTACCATACTACACACTAGAAGAAAAGGTTTTTTTGAGTACAAGACCACAGGTTGCATAGTGAGCATATTTCACATTGTATAGGAAAGAGGTTACTATCAGAACACTATTTAATTGTTTGTCTTTGCCATGATTGAATATAAGTAAAAATACTAGACACAAATAGTGACTGATGACAACTTGTCACTGGCCCAGAAATGAATTAAACTTTTAAAGTGGATCAACAGCTACAAAATACAAACGACCTTCTTGTCCACAAAGCAGATCCTAAAGAGAAGATGATGATGATTCAGAGATACATTTAGCAGACAAAGGTAATGATGGTTTGGATAATTAGTTCTACAGTAGCTATTGGTACAGCATATTAATACAAATAACTAATCTGCGCAGTGTGGTGGACATTTTGCTCAAGACTGCCCAAAACAAAAGCATACGCCTACCAAAGGACATTTATGTGCCAAGAGATCCAAAGAATAAAAAGATGTAGGGAGGTAATAAGATTTTTGTTGCTACAATGAGATTGAAAGCAGACACACAAAAGTCACGACTGGATGATTGACTATGGTGAGAAACAAACGTACATTGTGACTATAAGGAGTTTGAGACCCTAGGACCAGTGAGACATAGTGATGGCCATACTATATCAGCTGTTGCATTTGACAAGGTCAAGGTCATTATACAATGGTGGCAGAGTTGTTTGTTGAAGGACAGATACGTTGTACAAAAAATAGACAATAAAAGGAACTTATTAAATAACTGGAAGGACATTGGTACTGGGTCATCCACATTAGCAAGCTCTAAAATGAACCAGACACTGGCTCATGTCAACCTCATACAATTGCTTCAGCAAGTGGACAGAAAGTATTGACATACAATCACAACATTAGTGAAGCTTGTATACAGGGAAGTGTCATTGAAACCACACCATCCAATGATAGTGGGAAGATCAAAAGAGAAGTTTCAGCTGGTACATTGATGTATGTGGCACAAACCTTTGGCGAAGGTCATTACTTTGTGACAACTACTTGCATTATGCAGAAACAAATATCGTTCAGCAGTAGACCCACCATAATGTCCTATCATGTGCAGGCTTGACTGGTCATGGTAGGACAAGGTAGGACATTTCAATCAAGAGTCAGAATGTACTAATTAAATCAATGTCATCAATGTTTGTATCAATTGTACACACCATTGGTGGCTGTTGTTGTGAGCTAACAACTGTTGCAATTGAATGGGAGTAGGCCTAGAACATTCATGGCCACCCCCTTGGGTTATTAGAATGTAGTGTCACCTAGCAACCAGGTGGTAGTTATGATTAGCAGTACAAGCCATAAGCTGAACAGATAAACTGTATTCTTTAGGCTACATCCCTCTTTTGATAGCTAAGTTACTATGTCTGAGCAAACTGATTTATGGTCAGATATGTAGACTATTTGTACAGATGTAAAAGGATATGTGCTAAACAAATTACGTTATGTTTTATATGGTATCCTAACTAGTATACATCAACAACTCCACATACAGAACACTTAACATCAAAATTAATGGAGCCATACTTTTAGCTTAACCATTTTTAATCACAATGTTTATACTACAAGCATTTACTTACATTGCAAAAGTGGCTTCGCTGTCAATGTGGGATTTGCCATAGTATGATAGTACCTAGACAAAACAATGTAAAATTCACATTAGAGTATACGGTCTCTTTTAATCACCTTGGTGGCATTAAAGTACATGTTCTTCTTGGTGGCTGTGGAAAACTAATCATAGTACATTGAAGCCTTCCCAGGTGATTGAGGAGAATATCAGTAATGGCTGTAAAGAGAACAAATACAATTACATTTGCTATTTTTTAGCATGTAGTATGCTAACTGTAACACAAATAATGTACATTATACATGACTTCAAAGAACATTACACTATACAGTACTTTTTGTACCCATCACAACAATAACTAGCTACACAAGAATTATAGTCAAAATATGCAGCTGTTTGGATTAGATAACACGCAAATGTTCCAGTACACCAGACGTGTATTCTAATACAAAGTTCAACAACTAACTCCGAAGCAAAGAGAAGGTTATTATTTACTATATGTATATGTTAAAGCATAGCCGCGAGTGCTATATGAAAAATGAAGTATGAGGAGCGCGGCCGAGTACTTTATTTTTCATATAGCACGAGCAAGGCTATGCTTTAAATGATTTATGGAACTTTCTAGTCGTGTAGCTTCACCATACACTAGGACTCGTAATTAACAAGCGTTGCATGAACTATTAGCAGCCTGAATGCACAAAAACTAGTTTAACAAAGTAACTCACGCGTATTTCACCATAGTTTGGAATTGTAGACATTCATTGCGTCTTTTGGCAGGTTTTGCTTGCAACCCACAATCGATTCTATTGTGAGTCACATGGTGAAGTATTTCCGTGATATCTCCAGGACTTGTCCGTTTACATTAACAAACGTAACAGCAATGTTATCTTCTCCCACCCATCATCAAAGCATTTAGGTATGTCTATAAAAGCAATCCAGTGGTGGAACTCGTATTGGCTGGGGTGATTGATTACTCAGCACGGCGAGGCTATCAGCCTTCACCGGCTGGGTGATTAGTTGTACTGGCGCAAGCCCCGTAGGCTATTAGCCTACACTAAGGCACGAGGGCAACTGTGCTTTATTGCCTGCAAAGAGTGCTTTATTGCCCACAAAGAGTGCTTTATTGCACCGCAAAGAGTGCTTTATTGAATGAATAAAGCACTCTTTGTGGTGCAATAAAGCACTCTTTGTGGTCGATGAAGCAGTTGGCCAGCTGAGAGTGTACTTTATGAAATTTAAAGTACACTTTTTCCTTTGATCTTGCCCACGCAAAGTTCTATAAATATGCATATGTGTGATCAAAGAAGAGTACGTATATTTCAGAGGTTGAGAAAGTTGTGCATATATTTTAGCCATATCCTGAGTAATTGTGTTATAACTGGTATATTCTATACCCAGTAGATGAAATGACTGTAGATTAACTGTATACAAAGAAATCATTGATGGATCAGACATTTCAGAGTTTTTAGTGGTGCCACACCCATGAGTCATTCACGAAGGAGACACACTGAAAATTCTTTTAGCAGCTCAGGTGATTTAGGTGAACCACCTATAAGCGTTGGCTCAATTACTTAGTGAGAAGTGGAGTTCCCCAATTCAGTGGTGATGGGCTGGCTCCATTCCAGTTTGGGGTTCTCCTTGCTTCGCCCCTCCATCATGTGCATCCGTGGTTCTCGATCACGCTCTAAGCACGTTGGCGTGCCCCGGCAATAGATCTTGCTGTTGCAGAGGGGCATCTACCAGTTCACTAACATTCCATGGGCTTCTGCAGGTTCTTTTAGGTGTCTTTTCTGTAGGTAAATTTTTTCTTGTTCCCTTTTTATGCTTTTCTTCTAACTTGTTTTCCATAGAGACGTGTGGGTGGAAGGGAGTGCCATTAGGGTCGGAGATTTAAGTATTAGAGACCTGCTCATTATTTAGGTAAGGGTTTCGTGAAATGTGTGAAATTGCACTGTAATATGGCAAGTGTAACCACAAAGCATGGTATATGTACCACAGTATGGCACTTTTGATCACTACAGGTATAGTATACAAATGTCATATACAGTAGCGCTCCTAACTGAGCTCAGGAATGCATTAATGAGAAATGAAGATAGAGTATCAAACATGTACCCTGTATATTTTACCTTAACAATTTGGAACTGATCGCGTAATGGTGGCAGTAGGCTGATATTTATATCATCAATGGTAATCAGTTTGTTCTACATGAAAAAAAGAAACAAACAACAGTATACACTGTTACTATTCTACGTAGTTCACTTGGAAACTGCAGTAAGTAGTATTCATATTACAACACCTACGTACAGTAACTGACTTACATTGTTGAAGTGGCTATGCTGTTTGGCCATTGTTTCATGTTCATAATTAACCTAGAAAGTTGATAAAATACAAAATGTAGGTGTAGTTTAAATTACCTAAGTAGTTAGAGCTAATGAATTATTATGGCGGCTCTTAGGGAAATTCCAAACATTTGACAGTTCTAGAAAATAGATAAAAATAAATTATAACAGTTAGTATTATACAATAATAATAATGGTTGTCACTAAACATTGTACATCAAAAAGTGTCATTATGGAAGAGTCGTATAATGTGTCAAAGCACTTTATATTTAACAGGTGCCAGCCACAAAATGTTAATTATTGAAGTGTTCAGCGCTAAAATGAGTATTTACATTAAAAACAACACTACTAATTTTTGCCACCACAAACTTCACAAAGTCTGCTACAATAACCACAATACTAGTGCTACAATAACCACAATACTAGTGCTACAATAACCACAATACTAGTGCTACAATAACCACAATACTAGTGCTACAATAACCACAATACCAGTGCTACAATAACCACAATACTAGTACTACAATAACCACAATACTAGTGCTACAATAACCACAATACTAGTACTACAATAACCACAATACTAGTGCTACAATAACCACAATACTAGTGCTGCATCACTGGTATAAACAGGTCAAGATAATGTGTTTAACTGTGGTATATATGCCAACTATTGGAGCGCTACTGGAGTGCTATGACTTGCGCTGTACCATGGAATACAGTCATTACGAATGGCTGTAATGCTTGACTGAAACTCACTTGGGTTGCATAGCCTCAATAACAAAATACGCTATTGAATACAATCACCACTTTTTAACAAATTTATCCTAGGAATGGCTAATCACTTTGGCAAGTTCTTCCCTAATTCTGCTGATACCATTAAAAGCAATTTAGGAGATTTGAGTCTTATTTAACAGACAGCTAAAGTAGCAATTACATGCTCAGTTCCTCTAGAGGTTGGTATCTGTTTTTACAACATTTGGCACAGTTGTGCACTGTATTGTCTGCCAATTGATGAAACTATACTGACTCCTGAGCTCTCTGACAATACTTCTGTATCCCATAAAATAGTGGGCACTGTGTAATTGATTAAGGACATCCAACTGTATAAGGATGCTGGACTGACTATTCTGATTCATCTATACATCTGAAAAAAGGCAATTGAGCCAACAGTTTACTAGCAACTTAAGCCATCACTAACTAAAAGTTTATCTGGCCAACTGTCTTCATCAGTTGTGAGCTTGTTGTTGAGCTGGTTTAATCTGTTTAGGCATTTTTACTGGAATACTCTGTAAGATTAGCATCAACAATGCTTGGTAAAGAAGCTGGAGTTCATCCTGAAGCATTTTTTTGTGGCAGTAGATTTTGAAGCTTCCAGAAAACTAGGTAAAGATTTAAAATCAAAACTTATTGCAGGTGAGGTAAGTGTTATAATGATCACATGCCCAGGTATCAGCCAAAACGTCTCTTCAGATTCTTCTGAGTTAGAGAGAGCTCTTGAAACATATCCCACTAGTTGGTAACTTCCATCTGGCTGCACCCAAGAAGCAAGATACAGTAGCCCCCAATTAAGATGCATCTGCTAATACAAATTTTGTATCATACATAGCTAGAACTTGAGCACTGTTTACCATTCCCATCCCTAGCATGACAGAAAGTGGCAACTGATATTGTAAAGGTTCAATTTACTTATATTGATTTAACTATTCAAGACATATTGACAGTGCTAGATCTATATATATTAACACATTATTATCAACAGCGATCCAACATACCAAATCTATTTTGTCAGGCATGACAGTGTCAATCATTAGGATGCATTATGATTCATTCGAATCCAAACTGTTGGGAAGTGCTAAAAGCCAGAACGGAATGGAGTGGGGGCATGCATCAAGTTACAGTGGAACCTCAGTTATCTGAACCCCTTGGAACAGGGGTGGTCCATAAGTCTGAAAAGTCCATATATCTCTGAAACTGTGTATAAATAACCTTAAAATAGCATAAAGGGCATTTTAAAATACTCAGTATTATCAACTACCCTAATAGAACAGTCACTACTCTAACAGAGCAGTCAGTTCCATAGTTTGGTTAAGGGTAAGTGGGGTCCGGATAACTGAGGTTCCACTGTAATAAACCATTTTTGCAGATTGTACACCATTTCTTACTATCACAAAGTGAGCTGAAGTTAGTTTCATCTGCTTGTGTAGGCATGCTAGAAATTGCTTGCTTGAAGTTTCTATTTAATGCCCACTGCAACAATGCATTTTGCAATCACCTACACTGAAAAACTATCATTTAACCTGTTGTATTATTTAAGCACTGTAAGCATATGATTCACAGCCACTAACATACACTGTGATTAACACTCTCATAAATAATTGCCAATGCTGGCAGACTTCAGAAAACCATCCTCACTGTTACTAAAGACTTGGACACAACTATAACATAAAAGTACTACGTACAGTAGTCTACCTTTTAGAATGATAATTAAGGAAGTAATTCTACAACAATGCCATGTGGTGAACATTAAATAGAAACGCCAAGAGCACGATTTCTAGCATGCCTATAAGTAGAAGGAAACAAACTCTAGCACACTATGTGGCAGTTAGAAACGGTGCAAAATCCATTCCAAACATTTTTTCTACTTAATTAGTGCGTGCCCCAGTTGGTTTCATTCTGTTCCATTCCATTTCGGCTTTTATAGCACTACCCCAAATGGTTAACCATGTGCATGGGTTCCTGCACATCACGTAACAAATAGCCCAAACTTCCCTGATCAAATGGAGAGACAGACAGGGCTGTGCAAATGGTAAAGAGTCAATGATGCTTATCAACTTTTACTGTTAGCAGACTTGAACAATCTATTTTTGCTGCACAAGTGGTCTGGGGCCTCTGGCCAACCTGGAGATGGCTGTTTGCATGTAGTTGGACAGCTCCGTGGTGTTGAATAAAACTATGAATTTCCTTTCATTTAGCTAACTTTGAGACCTAAATATCCCACAATTTGGCCTATTTTTTCCCTAAGCTTTCTCTTTCATTTAGTAGATAATCTCTCACACTTCCTCCCATCCCTGTCCACCACTCCTATTGAATCAAATGATGAAATCTTTAAAATGTCATCATCATACAGTATGGTAGTGCTGTATGATCATGCAGTCTTGGGCTTTCTTGTCTTTCAAATTCACCTGAAAAAATAGCCTCAGTTTTCCTTCAATACAGCTTGGCAGTATTATTGGTCAAGCATAATCAAGCCCAAAAAATGCCTTCAGAGCAACCTTCCGACAAGTAATTTTAAAGGTCTCTATTCTTACTGTTTAACTTCAGCCAAGCATAACTCGACAATGCATGAGGCTATAGGCTTGAATTTTTCACTGTTTAATGTTGTTTTGTCCTGAGAAGTGCGTTCTTCTAAACATGAACATGTATTATGGACTTACCTTAGTCCTCCTTTGTATTTCAGTTCTTTTGCTGACAATGCAAGATGTCAATTCACAGTAGTGTTATACAGTTTTGCTGTGGCTGTGGTGGTAGCTATTAAGCATATCACCCATATTTTCTGTAATGATTGCAGAGACACTTCTCGTACTGTTCATTATTTGTATTGCTGTCTGATGGGCAGAACATAGCCACTACACTTTTCAGTGAGGAATGTGTTTAGATGCACAATTATAGGATGCTTGGTGCCATTCTTTCTTTTGATGTGGCATGCACAAGTTCATTAGTCAGTTATAAAAAGTAATCAAACAGGAAGAAGTAAAACCTTTTAGTTGGAATAGGGATCAAAGAATTTTTTTTTTTAAATATAGTGAAACAAGGAATATCAAAACAAGAGAGGTTGTCTATATACCTGCAGATACACAACTTATGGACTATTCTTTGATCCGTAATCTTTCCAAGTATATACATAATGAAACAATAAACACATGTATCTAGGGTGCGAATTAGATGTGAAGGTAGTGGCATTATAAATATTCTGCCCTTTGGCATATATTTGTCTATTTAGGATACACATTGTCAGACAAAACATATAGTTCATGTGAAGACAGGCTTATGCTACGGGTATACCTTGTGTAGTAGATATTGCAGGTTATGCAATTCCAATCTGTTAATTGGTATAGTGGCTGCACTCTCTGGCCTGGCCCTCCAATCTTTTGTGTAGTAGTGGTCAAGGTTGGTTCCCTTGGCTGGCAATATACTGTATCAGCAGATGTGACCTGTAACAGAATAAAAGTTGGTACACAGTACTGATATAGAATTCAGCAGCATACACATTCAACCATTAAACTTAAACCAGCACATGTAAAAATGCTAAGAAAAACTATTGCAAGACTGGAACATCTTGCAGGAATTGCACACAAGTAAGATATTATAAAATAGAAGTTTCTATATCACAAAGAGACTCCAACACAAGTCTCTTAGTACTAATTGCTAAGAAACGTGGTGGTTGACCATGTGCTACTTAATCAGATATCACTAAGCACAAGTTCCTTGCTAGATTAAGACTAAGTGCATGTCCTTCACCACCTATACTGGTGAGTTATCTTGACTGGAGTGCTAAGGCCAGGTATTGGTTCTTTATACTTTACTAGAAAATGGACTGCCATCGTTGCCACGACACAACAAGCACCTTTACAGTAATGTTGCTTCCACATTGTCAGACAAATATATATAGCTCATGTAATGGCAGGCTTATACAATACCTTGTGTAGTAGATGAACATTATATTGGTGGCAGCCCCTTTCAATAATCTATCACATGGTATAGTGGCGGCACTCTCTGGTGGTAGGTTGAACAGTAGTAGCCGAGGCTAACTCACCACTATACTGTATCAGTAGTTGTGATCTGTAACAGAATTAAAAATTCATTTAAAAAGTTAACCCTAATGGTAGTGATTCTCTGCTACCATTCATGATGAAATTTTATTGAAATTCTAGTACCGTACGGAGGAATATCACTGTTGGCAAAATAAAATTTGGCGAATTGTTAGCAAAGCGCATGCCGTATTGAATTAATTAGATCACTAATTGATGTGCCTAAAGTGAGAACTGGAGTGCCACACCTCTCAGGCGATTCAGCGCCTGGAATCAGCTACCAACTAAAAGGTAATACTATATAGACAGTAGATCTACACCCTCTGGAATAGTGAATATCGTACTTAACATGGTAGGACTCGCTATACTTGTCATGCCTGTTTCGAGTTGAAGTTTGAGGATACCACGTGTACAGTAACTAGCTACCTAGTGAGGTAGTCGAGGCAGGCTTGGCTCTAGCGTAATGCCTGGCCCACTATCCCTTGGTTGAGTAGAAAATTGATTAGTTCGAGGCTTGGTTTGCTATTTTCTTCGCCACCAAAATATTTGGATGGGGAAAATTTGGCGAATTCATGGTCAATCGCCAAATTCGCCAAATTTTAATGGCGCAAAGTTTCTCTCCATACGGTACTTTCTTTAACTGAAAAAAGTTTTATCAAAGCAATTATCACTGAGAAGAAATGCATTTAAAATGTTTCCACAGGACCCTATGAATTTAGTGTAGAGTATTGCTATGTTCCAGAAGTGCACAGAGAGCCTACAGCTTTTGCTGTATAGTGCAGTGGAAAACATGGTAGCATTACGTGAGCAATGTATGGTGAGCCGGTTTACTTGTGTCTATAATGCAGTCACACAAGAATATTAAACATGAAGGGCTTCATGTTCTGTTTAAACTTTTCATTCAGCCTATTGGACTGGTTTTATGGCCTTCTCAAAAGCACGTGAACTTGCACAAGCTGCTAAACCATTAACTGTGTTTAACTAGTTATATTCCATGCTACAGGCTGGATCATGTATGCTAGAATTGCAGCACACAGCATAAGTTCTCAACAGTGGTAGTTCTGTATCAGCTGTTGGCACAGTATTGATACTGTTTAACCATTACAATCCCTAATACTGTAAATGATGAGATTTAAGTTTGGCAAATCAGCATGCAAAGCAGGTTGGAGGACAAAAGAAAATCACAAGGTTTTTCATTTTACAAAATTTATAATATTGACTCTGTACTATCAGCCCAACCTGTTTGGGAGTGGATGTAGGAGACCTAACACTTTTTAGCAACTTTTCAAACCTACTGAATATAACATTTTAAATCAGGCTGTAGGACCATGTCTCCTACAGACTCAAGTATCAGCACTTGTGTTATAAAGCCTTAATAAACAAACTACACACAACTTTTTTGTACCCAAAATGAAATTTAAAATGACATATAATACATGGGTGGGTTGGAAGGGTAAGAGTTATTCAAAAGTCCACTATTGGTAACTAAGCAGTGTCCAATAGGCACTCAAAACCTGATCAACTGGCTATAAGAGTACATCATTCTTTGCCATTGTGACGAGTGACAAAAATGAATTTACATTACAAATGCACTACCATAATAACTGGCTTACTGGCAGTGGCAGTGGTGGTGCTGATCATATACTGGTAGTGGCAGTATGTGGCATATGAACCATGGTAATCAACTTGTCCTAGAAGAAACAAACATCAGTACACAGTTATACTGTTCTAAGTGGGCTACTTGGAAACTACTGCAAGTAATATTAATATTACAACACCTAATTGACTTACATCATACTAGTGGCTACACTGTCAATATGGAACCACCTTTTATTAACCTAGAAAGTTGACTGTGGTGGCCTTCAGTGGCTAACTGTTCAATTTGTCAGAACTAGAGAAAATAGATAAATACACTCAAGCTGTAACAATTAATACTATACAGTACAATAGTAAAGTGATCCCACAAACAAAATGGTGCCATTGAGGATATGGTATACCAATACCCTTGAGTTTCAGAAATAATTTTTGAGTTGTAATACCGTAAGCATAGAAATTTTGTAGTGTATAAATTTTTGTGGATTTCGTGGTTTGCACGAAAATTAATCCATTTTGAAACTCAAGTCTCAGCTCGAGCAGACCTATTAACCATTGCCACCAATCCACTTTCCTTATGTGCTACCATAAATATGTTGACAACAACACGTGCACCTGTTCACCACATGAATAGCTAGATACTGATGGTCTCGTTCAAGTATCTAAAACCCGCTTCCTCTGATTCCAGGCAAGATTCTTTTGTGGTAAGTCAACTCCACAAAATGGTTTGCTTAGTCCCAGATAAGTTCGCCAGCGTAAATGGAGTAGCTAGCCAAACCTGTTAAGTTGTAAACCTTAAATGCAACCTTAAAGCACGAATTTTGCTCCCTGCGGATATTCGAGAAAATAAACTGGCTCGTCAAGATTAAACCACGAAAATTATATACACAAAATTTAATACTCTTACGTAATTTATGCACAAAAATTATTTATCAATTGTTTACACGTGAAAGGGAAGCAGCTTACCCAGTTGTAATGTCAACAATGGGTAAATGGTGTTTACTGTTACTAGGGATCAAAATATCCTTGACTCATTTAGTGGAGTTGGAGTTGTTGTGGAACTTCAGGTTCAGCAATCTCTCTCCATGAAATCTGGACAGTTTTCCTGTGGGTTTCTATGCCTACCTCAGGAGGACTTGCCTGCACAAAGCTCAGGTGCCAGAGTGGTGCACAGGCATCCCACTGGGTTGCAATAGCCATGTTTTGTATAACTGGCATAGACTTTGCTTTGCTTTTGCATGTATGCATGCGTGCACGTGTGTACTTCAACTTACATTTTACCCATTGGCATACCAGTGATGGCAGTGGTGATGCCGATCACTTAATGGTAGCCAGTAGCACTGGTGGTGGTGGTGGCATCTAATGAACCATGGTGAACCATGGTAATCAGTTTGTCCTAGAAGAAAGTACGCATACTATTATAAGTAGGCTACTAGAGGAAACTACTGCAATTAAGTAATATTAATATTACAACACCTAATTGACTTACATTATACAGGTGGCTACACTGTTGCTATGGAAATCACCACCTATAAAATTAATAAAATGCAAGTAAAATACAAATGACCTTTAAATTACCTTAGCAGTTGGAGCTAATTGACTGCGGTGGCCTTCAGTGGCTAACTGTTCAATTTGTCAGTACTAGAGAAAATAGATAAACACACTCAAGCTGTAACAATTAATACTATACAGTACAATAGTAAAGTGATCCCACAAACAAAATGGTGCCATTAAGGCTACGGGATACCCTTGAGTTCCAGAAATAATTTTTGGGTTGTAATAATTTATTGTAAAAAATTAAAGGCCAGGTGATCTATGCTGTAATGAAGGAGTTGGATGGAGATCACCAAACTGGAGGAAAGCTGTGCATACAGAATCATCCAATGTGTTCAAGCTTGCTGTAACTTGGTGCAGTGATGGTGTTAAACATACCAACAAGGACAAGAATGCAAAGCTGTAACACAAAAAGGAATGGTACAGTACAATTTCAGTGGACTTTCAGCTTGAGCTCTAGAATGACATTTTCCAGGTGAGTAAAGGCTATTTAAAAAGTTATTACCAAGAGTTCTCCACTATTGTTATTACCATAAAGCTTTAGATGGCATTTCTTGACACCAACGATTGGTGTCAATGGCCTTGGCCATCAAATAAAAGCCAAGTCTCAAATGAACACCTAGCTAGTAGCAATTATAACCTGTGCAGTGTTATAAATGATGAAGAATGTTTCTTATATAGAAGCTAGAATCTGTGAATATGCTGAGAGGAGAGTACAATACTGAGGGATGAAGTTGATCATTGAAGCTGATCGCATATATAAACACTGGTCTCGTCTAGTTGCTGGTCTTGTTTAGTAGAAGACAGGATTGAAGGCCACTTGAAAGAATAAACATCCGGGCCATATAATCCAGTATATGCTGTGCCCTTATATGACAGCTTTAGTATTATACTACTTCTGGTATGTTCTTTGGTAGGGCCCATAGTGGCATCTTTGAGCCCACTACTAGATATGCCGTCATTGACTTTCAAATGCACCATACATAGCAACACTACGATCTATGTAAGTTTGTAATGGAGAATATTATAGATTATCCATATTAGTCACATTGATAACATACTTTTAGATCATCCAATATCATGAGTCACCAAAGTCAGGAATAATGATAGATGTTGGATGCAGGAGGTTTGGCCTTGCCAATTAATTGATGCACAGATTGACTACATATAAGAGCTTCTAGGCTAACACTGGGGAAGTTGGTGAATTCTACAAAGAAAATATACAAAATGTCTGTTAATTAGTAGTATTACAATCATGTAACTATTTGCACAAGAATTTCAGAATTTTTGACTATATTTAGATATAATTAACACAGGAAGCTAGTTTAGCACCCACACTTGTACAACATTACAAAATGGTAACAACAGAATTGTACAACAACAATAGGGAGGATGGTGCATTCATTTAAAGCATCAATAAAAAAGTTAAGCTTGACAAACACGAGACCCTAATAGCACTGTAGTTCATAGCAAAACAGGAATTTCAGCAATTGAAACATACCCACTGTATTAAATGTATTCTACTAAACTCAAGTGGGGTTCTTGCAGATCCAGTTATAAAATAGACAAAATCACAGTACTTCAATAAACATACAACTTACGTGATGGTGGTGGTCAATCAGCAAAATTACTTTGAGAGTCAGAGATATAGCGACTGTCAGTTGTTCAGGAAGTAGATGGAGCTTATATACCAAACTTGCGTAGTGATCGCACATGTCTATCTGTGACCCATTCAGCAAAAGTACATCCCTCAGCTTTGGTGTGGGTGTATGCATAGTCGTGTGCACGATGCTTTTTGTGGTGTGTATGTGTGATGTGTATACACACAATACTGTATTGCTAAAAATATCAATGGACAATGTATGGAAGAATTTAGTAAAAGCAAAAGGAATACACTTTTCAACTTCCAATTAAAACACTTATGCATCATGGATATCACAAGATAGGAATATAAACAGCCTATCATGAGCTACACACAATACACAGGTGTTCAAACAGAAGTTGAGAAGACTGTAACTGTCCATTTTCAATCCTATAAATCCATAAACAAATGCCACATACAATTTTCCTACAAACGTTTCTAGCAATTCACTATGTGTGCATGTTTGTAGAAGCAAACCATATATTACAATTCTGTAAAAAACTTTCATTGCATTTAAATTTTAAGGTAACCTATTGTCTTACTTTAACTGCATATAAACATTGGACATAAACAAGGTTCAAGAAACTTCAAAAGTTTTTTACCAAGGAAGACTTGCATTATATAGCAGCAGTGTGTGCATTGTATTCAAGAGTTAATGAGTTGAAGGATTGTTATCTCAAAACATTAACTCTTGATGTACCTGGTATACCACAACTTCTGATGTAACTACAAATGTGCTTTTGTGTGTGTGTAAATACGAACAAGATCATGTGTGTGTTGTACATTATCAATACATTACAAATGCCATGTGTATGACATGTGTACCGTGTACTGATATCATAAGTGTACTACTGTATTCATCTGTATTAAAGCCAGGATCAAACAAACATCAGCTCAAGCCAGGGAGTGATGCTTTAATATAAGGATTATACAAAATTATACTAACGGCTTAATTTGTAAAGCAATGTCAATAAATTCCTGGACATCTCAACCTGAGTCTAAACAGATAAACACAGTATATATGCTGCCTTACATTGCAAAGAAAAGAACATTTAAAATAGAAGAATTATGGGTACCTATAATACATCTGAACAACAGAATATGTGAATCAATACCATTAGTGTAATAATTAAGCCAATAATGAAGGAGTGAGCCAGACATGAAAACTACCTAAACATTTACAACTTGTAACCCAATAGTTAAAACAAAGACACAAGACCGGGCGAGTGCATGGACGTATATACAGAAAGAAAGCTCAAGTAGTCGGTGTTGTTATGACACAGAATTCAGATGGGGCTGTGCAAAAGGCAACATGACACAGAATTCAGAAATAGTGCTGCACAAAAGTCAACGGTCATGAAAAATCATTATTGTTATTGTGAAAATTTCATTATTGCATTACTGTGATAATAGTAAACTTTTGGATTTCACTGTAAACTACAGGTGGCCAACATTAAATGAGTCAATATTACAACTCCAGATAAAATTCTAACAGAAATACTTTTAATTCTTTGTTGTGATACTAGCTTCCACTTATATATATGTAGCTATAAAAAAGCAAATACAATTACATAATGACGGCACAATGATAAATTTACAGAGACATATATGTAATAGTTATATCCTGTTACGAGGATGATATTATTGTTATTTTACAACTTTGAGGTAAAGTTGAGGATGAGTGTAAGTAATAACAATGATATCATCCGAGTATAATGAATATAACTATTTTATATCCCAGTGTGTGGGAGTACATGACAGTTTATGGATATTAAAGTAAGTTCCCGTTTGTAGAACCTGTTAAATGTGCTCAATCTTTAGGCTAAAAATGTGGCAATTGACATGTTTCAAAGCAGTAGTTTCCAGAGGTATGATTCACTCCTGTTTGGGCTCGGTGGAGTGGCATCGTATGGCAAACAAGGGCTAAAACATGAAGGGGATTATATACTAGAACAATGGAGCCAGAAGTTATTGAAAGAAGGCACTATACAATGCTGGGACTGATCACCGAAACAACTGATAATGGACATTTATTTAATCCGTCACAATAGCGTGCCACTATGTAAAGGATGAATCATTTATTGTAAGCAGCTGTGAGTGTTGTACTGGTGTGCTTTTGTACTAACATATCCATATTAGTCCATTAGTAAACAATACCATTTGGTTGTTATGATGTCACGAACCAGTCTGAGTGGCTCAACCACAGGGTGATAAGTTCTGGGGGATAACTTATCACGCAATAACAGAGCCACTACACCCAGCGCAGCACTCCCAAGCACTGGTACTTGTATGTTTAATCCGTTATTGTGATAATTCAATAAAAATATTTTCATTATTCACACATCCCTAGTCAGAAATGTGCTACATACATATATCAGGAACCTAGTACGTTTATTTGATCACTATATTATCTATATTGTACATATTTTGTAATTCTATTTTGTATTTGTTATTAATTACAAATACACAACAATTCATTACTGTGGAATCTACAAATGAAAGGTATAGCAAAAGTTTCCCACAGAGAAGCATCTAAGCAACCATTGTAGCTTAATATTGTTGTTTTCTTTCAAATAATTTCTTTGGAAAAACCCTAAGGTTGCCTTAAAATTCAAAAGTCTATGAAGTCCAAAGCAATGCAAAGCCATCTAAACATGATATATATTATTTACTGCATTTCCATTTTTGTTTTTGTGTTTGAGGACACTAAATGTACACTGTATTCTATTGGGAAAAAAATTCTTTGTTTTGTTGATAACCAGCAGTATAGATAAGATAGACAGAGAAACTAATGTAGTATCCATCAACTCCTACTCACTAGAATATATTCTTTATGTTTAGTTGATGCCATCCTCACGATGGGATATAATTTCTTTCCTATTCGAGTTCCTGTTCATAGTGTACACAAGCTTTCAAGCAAGTTACATAAGCTATTAGCTAATATTTAATGTTACAATGCAACAGAAGAATAAAACGCAACAACATAATTTACTGGACAAACAGCAACAACAACAGAATAATTTACTGGAAGAAGTAAACTCTACTCTGTAAAACATTGGGATTAATTCTGCTTGGGATAAACTGCTTCTGTCACTAAACCATTGCAATATAGGCATTTTTATTTTTGTGACATAATTGCCAGATAAGGCTCATTATGTTCTATTTATTTACAAGTATAAGGAAAAATTATGAAGTTTAAGTTTGAAAAGGAATCATAAACAAAAAAGTAGGGAACAAGGGAGACCTGTAGATATACTAGTGGATATTTAATCTCTACTTCAGTCTATACCCATGACTGAATTATGGATTAAATGTCCACTAGTATATCTGCATGTGTAGGCGACTTCCCTTGTTTCCCTACTTTTTTCTATGATCCCTAATCAAACTTAAAATTTCTAATTTTCCTCATACCTGTTGTTTACAAGTAATTGCAACATTGATACGACTTGTGAGTCCACGCATATATATCATATCAAAAGAAAGGATGGCACCAGAGTTAATGTTTTGTCTGAATGCGTGCCCCAACTACCAACTATTGACTTGAATGTGAAGTAGTGATCACACTTTGCTTTCAACTATGTTCAGCCCATCACACAGCATTATAAACAAAGAACAGTAGGGGAAGTGCCTCTGCAATCAATCCAGCCTCCATGGAAAATAATAGATGATTCACATTTACAAATGTAGGGAAGCTATCAAGCTATATGCCATACATCGACACCTTTGGCTGTCAGTGAAAAGAAATGAAACACAAAGGTATGTATTGCATGTACCGCGGTATGCCAAAAGGCACATGTCAGGCCATAGCAACATCAAACAGTGAACAAATCAACTCTGTATCCTTAGCGGTTGTCAAGTTATGCTTGTCTGAAGGAATTAGTCAATCAGTTAGTCAGTAGAAAATTCCAGTAAATATTTTTTAAATGTTTTCGTAGCAACTTTTGGAAGCATTTCAGGTTGTACTGAAGGCATTTTTGGGTTTGGTTAAATACTGCCAAGGTGCCAGGAAGGTACTGTGAGGCTGGATGTTAGGTGATCTTTTTGGCCAGAAAAACCCAAATTTTCATGATCCCTAATATACAGTATGGTAACTGTATGATATGTGCTGGCACACATGTACATGTAACACATTGACAGGAAGAATGTATTTGAATAGCAAACAAATATCACATTAAGAAATTAACTTGTTCACCAAAATATCATTTAGCAGTACATATACTTACACGCTCAACACCTACCACTGCTGGTTATCTACAAATTCAAACACCAAAACAAAATATTACAGAAATAGTATACATTATTTAGACAGTTTTGCATAGTTTTGAATATCACTAATTGGTCTGTAAACTGTATGTCACTATCAGGTAAAGTGTGTGCATGCTCTACAGGCCATGTTCATAGTGCAAGTAAAAATAGTGTTTAGAATGGTAGGTCTCAAATTGTTTAGCAGTATGGAGTAGTAGTGGTAATTTTTAAGCTTTATTAAATCAAAATATTAATTTAAATGTATTTCGTGACAGCTATAAATCGAGTATGGGTTTTTGAAATAAATTATATATAAAGTCCCTTTAACCAAACTATAATTGAAAACCATGAACTATGTCTATCTGCCCATCTGTCTGTCTGCCCTGTGTATTCCTATTAAAGCCAATTCATTCAGTTTTCCTGATGTTTAAATTTCTTTCCTACTTCTTATGCTACATTTGTATCAAGTTTGGGCCAGTTCTAGATACACTTGCAATATGAATACCACCTGTATGTAACAGACACTATACATGACGATGACAGATAGTTTACAAACCAAACAGACTTTTGAGTATAAGGTCTACTATCACACACATTTGAGAATAACACTCCCCTTCCCAAAATAAAACCTCCCTGGTAGACCCCACTAGAGCCATTATGTACCATAACTGTCAGTGATTAGATAGATAACATCTAATCACTGCAAAATGTCTTAATTCATTACATAAGGTATACTGATTCAGTATACTCTATGTATGAGTTAACACATAGTGCATTGTGTGATCGAAATTTAATGCATTGAAAAGTGTTTAAATTTGCACCTATGTACACTACATCAGCTTCACCATAAAAACTGCAGTTTTCACTCTTGCTTGTACAACACATAGGAAAGCCCAATCTAATAAAAAAAAATTTTACAGTCTAAAATATCTTGTACTGTAGATTGTGTCCTTTCTCACAAATTCTCTTGAAAAAACCAAAGGTTGCATTAGAGTGAGGATTTACTTGACAAAGCCTCAAGATTGCTCTTCATTTATGTCGAAGAGATACGCTTTCCCTGATAGTTGTCTCACAAGGCCTACTGCAGTGTTTATCAGTACGAAGAGCCCAATGGGAATTTCATTTGTAAGTTGCTACCCGTATTTTGAACTGGCATAAAGCAACCACTTCAGTACAAAGCTTATTATACCTATGCTGAAGCGTAACATAGCATAACATTTAATTATTTACTTTTACTACTAAATTGATTTGCTAATACTGAAAACATAGTTAATATAATAGAGTAGCCATAAAACAACTATCAAGATTATGTACATTATAATCTTTACAATAGTTGATATATGGGACCTTGACATATCATTTTACTACAATTGGAATGTTTGTTTATTGTGGCAGGTCACATGTCAACACCCAAGATTACATCATATAACCTTGAGGGTTGAAACATAGAGACCACAAGTAGCATTAAATATTCTTCCTGCAGCCATTATCATCTTGATATAACATTGGCATATTTTCTTATAAATAAGTGGCATCATAAAAAAAAAGTCAAATATTGTACTTGTTGAGAAGTTGTAACCATTCCGAAAATCATTAAAAGTGTTTGAATGCTAAGCAAGTTTTGTGGCAGTCAATCTGAGGGAAACATTTGGCAGAAAATCTTGCCAACTGTAATTGTGTGTAGCAAGTTGTGAGCTAGCTGTATAAACAAGTTGACTCATTCATCATGAGAGAAGTACAGAGTGTGTGGTGAGTATATAGACAACTATACACATTTGGTGAAAAGCTGCTTTTAAAGCCCACATTACTTTTCCATATCAGGTACATACACATCACTACATAAACAAATACCAGTAAACCATGCATGCACTCACATTCCTGATTTAAGTATGAATATAATGAAATCGCTTACCCTACAGCTAACTAATACAAAGGTTAAAGTACGGCCAGTGTAAGAGACTTACCTCTTTCTATTCCCATGATCCCTACTAACACCATTTAATTAACTATTAGAGAATAACTTAACCACTACAGCACAAGTATGTAGCAATGAGGTAGAAAAGCGATTTCGGATAAACCCTATCAGGACACTGACAAGATAACTATAATCAAGGTCTTTATTGGCTTTCTTAACTGCTAGGGAAGTTATTTTCAAGTGTAATGATATACTAACCAACCAGTGCTTTGTCCAAAGAAATTACATAGAAAAAAACTTTATAAGCTACAATAAATTAGCAAAGATGCTTTTCTTGGTCCACCTGTAGTTATTATTTCTGTAAATTTCATAGTAAAAAATTGGAGGTACTCATTAATTAATAACACATACATTAATTTATTTACAAAACATCACGCACAAACAAGTAAAATAGTGAACAAAATTTGTTGTCCAGGTTCTTGAAATTTAATGTAGCACTTAAGATCCAGCTGCATTGATGCAATATTTCAGATAGCAAAGGGAAGATGTATATAGCAATGCGACTAGATCACTCTGTATTAAGGATGTGTGAAAGTGAAAAGTTTTACTATTGCAATAATGCACCTCATTATTGCAATTATCACGATAATTGATTTAACACACATAAACACTACACATACCATATATGTCTCATTATGTTACACAATTGTGATTGCTTTATAGCTATAAGTGGAAGCCAGTACCACAACAAAAATGAAAGTATCCTATTTGAATTTTTCTTGGGATGTACGTAACATTAACTCATTTCAGGTTGTCCCATGTGGTTTACAGTAGTAGTATCCAAAAATCTACTGTTACCATAATAAAGCGATAATGAAATTTTTACAATGATTATCACACAGCACTACTCCATCTGTTCTGCATAGTTGGGTCGAGGAAGCACCCTCAATCGTTCAGACCTTCTAAGAGCAACAGACTCACCTGCACTCTGTGAAAGCCAATCACACCGACTACTTTCCCTACTTACGGTTCTATTCACAATCATTAGCCTACTGGCTACCCGTTCGTTCTCAGCTACCCGTCGAGCTTTACGTTGCTCTTTAGCAGCATCTTGGGCTCGACGGGCACTTTCTGATGGTTGGGTCAGAGAACGAACGGGCAGCAGATCTTTTTCAGCTTTCTTTCTGATATCTTCACCGTGCGTTTCTTTTAGATGTTTAATATAAGCCAATAGGGTAGTTGTTTTTTTTGTCCAATTGCACGAGCCTTCGGTCCATTCTGGACTTAAACTATGGGCACAGTTGTATTCATATTTTGGAGGTGCCCTACTGCTCTCTGCTTCAATTATGCTATGGGCATATTCTTGCCACCTTTTGGCAGTGATTTCACCTTCTGATGTTCCATTTATTTGGGACTTCAACCTGTCATTTTCTTCTCGCAATGACAGGCAGCATGCATTCAGTCGCTCGATTTTTTCAAGAAGATCTACAGATGCAGTGCTGCTTGCGTGTGATGTGGTGCTGCTTGCATGTGGTGCACTAGTGCCTGTTGGTGTGGTGTGCATGGTGCTTGCATGGGAATGAGTATCGGATGCACTTACTGACTGAGAGACAAGTAGGTGGTATGCGATCAACTCACGAAGTCTGGTCATATGAAGCTCAGCCACTTCATTGTCAGTGCACATCTGTGGATGTTAAACCATAGTAACAACATACAAAAATATTTACAAATACTTACTGAAAGTGCCACCTCTACTGCACTTGACAGTCTTGCGAGCTGCTCCCTGGAAAATTTGTCTACACGTTGAAAGACAAATTTACCACCATCACTCCTTAATTGTTCATCTTCCCCAGTTAACCTATCATAACAACACATATACATGCTAATACATTTATTTGCTTATAGATTATATAACTTCTTTACTAGCTTGATATGTATGTGCTTAACCCTTAAACCCACATAATCCAGAAAACTGGATTTAAACTTAATAAATATACATGCCTTGCACAAAGCGCTGTAACTTTCAAAGCATCCATCCTATGGTTATGCAATTTATGTTATTCTACTTATGATGTGACAAGGGTTAAAATGATACCTAGGGTTTTACCCTTTTTTACCAAGCTCACTGTGAAAATAACTTTTTGATAACAGGCAAACCCTTTACATACTTTTACAAAATGGTAGATAACTTGATGGGAGTTGCTCCTATAACTCTGCAGCAACTTCCATTCAATTCCTTGTGAAATTTTCTATCAGGCCATATATGACTCACATGAGTAAACCCACAATCAAAATTAAAGACGTGACAAGAATTTTGAAACACAGACACACAACTCATCGCTGTTCATCGCTTCATAACAAGTAAACCATTGTAATTGCAGTGTTCATTTAACCTTCTTCAAGTAGTCCAGTGAACACACTTTTAATCTATGTGTATTTGTAGGCTGTAAGAATTAAGTTACCCCACCTAGTATCACCATACGTGTGCATATTGTGAGAATACGTAATTCCTAAAAGTTCTCTGCAGGTTTGAGGGGATTCACCAAGGTTTGAAGTGAGGTACAAATAATACAACTTCCTTGCCAAGGAGTTTGCTCAAACACCTGCTTGACATTTCTCAAATGAGCACTCACTGCCACTAAGTGAAATTTATGTAAATTCTTGATAGGCTACACAATGCACACTTCACTGAAATAGTGAGCTGGCTTTGTAAGATCAACTATTACTGTAAATGTACTCATTTATATACAGTAACTACAGTATTGTATATTCTACATATAGTGAACGATTGATAATTATTTTTGCCAAGATAGCCACTACTACTACTACACTGTAGTTTTATCTGTTTATTATGAACTCTTGGTGAGATGGAACTACATGCTGACTGCAGGTACAGTACTGAGACTGAGTGATGCCAGAATGGTGGATAAGGTCATACATTTAAGGCAAGGTTAGAAACTAGTTGAGGGTTGATAGTTAACACAACAAGTATAAGGAACTTATAAAGTTCGACTAAGGATCATGGAAAAAAGGAAGTAAGGAAGGTTGCCTACACCTACAGATATACTAGTAAACAACTAATCCTTAATTCTGTCTATACCCATAACTGAAATAGGGATTAAATGTTCACTAGTATATCTGCAGGTGTAGGCAACCTCCCTTGTTTTCCTACTTATTTTTTCTATGATCAAAATTGAATTTTAAATTCCTATTTTTTCCTTGTATTTGTTTGTTTACTTTTTTTGTAACATTATTGTGACTGGTGAACCCACACTTACTGCATCAAAAGAGCGGCACCAGAGGTTAATGTTTTTGTCTGAATGCGTGCACCAGCTATTGATTCGGAAGTGAAGTGGCCAATACGCTTTGCTTTCAGCTATGTTCAGCCTGTTACACAGTGCTACAAAATGAACAGCAGGAGAAGCACCTCTGTAATCAATCCAGTCACCACAAAAATTATAGATGATTTATGGAACCCCAACTACAGTACATACAAACTACTGACTGGAAAGTCAAGTGGCCTCCTTTATGCTTTGCTTTAACCTATTTTCAGCAAGTTACACAACATTACAAATGAAGACACCTCTGCAATCAATCCAGTTACCACAGAAAAACACAGAAGATTCCCATTTACAAATGGGAGCCCATGCATTGTGCTACCATGAATTGACACCTTGGACTAAAGAAATGAGACACAAAGGAGTATAAAGGAAGTCAATGATGTATGCATTTTACATACTGTAAAGGCACATCTATGGATGAAACAATGTCAAACAGTGAAAAAAAAATCCATAGCCATAGCCATTATCGACTTATGCTTGTCTAAAGGCATCAGGTAGGCAGACAGGCAAATAAGCAGAAAATTCCATTTAATAAATAAAAAAAATTCTTAGCTATTTAGGGTTGCACTGAAGGCACTTTTGGGCTTGTTGAAATCTAATCAATACTGCCAAGGTACCAGGATGGTATTGTGAAGCTGATTTTTGGGTGATGTTTTTGGCCAGAAAAAACCAAACTTCCATGATCCTTAATATACAGTACTACCATACTGTATGATTCATGCAGTACAACACAACACAGTACATGTAATGTTAGTAGGATTGCAAATGTTTAATTTCATCTAATTTCATCCTCAAATGCCTCAACAGTACACTGTATCATCTGAGTTTTTGTATAAATGAAGTTTAAATAATTCAACCATAGTTAATGGGGGAAATAGAACACCAAACTATTCCATGCTTAAGTGTGAGCAGTTCGTTGCACGAGGTCAGTTCAGCAGTCGCTCAAATGTTCAGACTTATTTTAACATTGTGTGATGATTTTTAAAATGACAAATAATCCAATCACATGATGACTCAACGTATATTATATAGTTATACAACGGCCACGAGTGCTCTGCCTGATATAAACACACGAGCCTGAGGGCCGTCAGGCCCGAAGGCAAGTGCGTTTATACAGGCAGAGCACGAGTGCACGTTGTATAACTGTTATGTACCACTCACCTAATAGGTGGGGAGAGTCTCACAAGACAGCTGTAACACTTATAAAGGCCAGGTTTCTAACATCGATTGTGGGTAACCAAGCTGGACGTTGCGATGACGTTCCCCTGCAGCCACCTGAGATATTGAAAGCTAGTACGCTATGGGTTATATCACTAACCTGCATTCGCTGTTCGACTCGCATCATGTAGTGCTCAGCATGCCAGTGTGATCACTCAATCGCCATATAGACTTATCGCCATAGTGATTCTCTCGAGCGAAAAAAAGCAGCTAAATAGACGGTTTAAGTAAACAAAACCTAACTACAAAACGATACTAGTCTAATTCTTACTATTCACACTGGCTAAACTCGAATCTGGTGGCATGACAAAACTGGTTA
This sequence comes from Dysidea avara, assembly GCF_963678975.1. NCBI lineage: Eukaryota > Metazoa > Porifera > Demospongiae > Dictyoceratida > Dysideidae > Dysidea > Dysidea avara. The sequence goes on along the minus strand of NC_089272.1, from coordinate 23,250,447 downwards.
CCACAATCGAACGTAAAGGTTAGTATTATTTAGAATATATTTGTTTTATTGAGTCATTGTCGAAGTGGACTACAGTTTAATCTGGGCTAAGATGGCACCAGACTAGTAAGGTGTATAAGTACGTTTATATATATGTAGACTAGAGTTGTGGCCACACGTGTTGGCTTTTTCAATTGCCATTGGCTGCTTGTAAACATTATACGTATTGGTGACGTTATGGCCCACAATCGACCTTTACATGTCAGGCTATAAAAGAATTCGAGTGATCTGTGAAGTGTCTTTCCACCTATTAGGTGAGGTGTCGTAGTGGTCTTCGCCACCGGCACTTGTGCTATGCTGCACAAAACCACAGCCAGTTCAATATCTGTATATTGCACTGCGGTTGTTGCATTATAACTTATAATGCACTCGTTGTGGTCTACAAAACCGCAACGAGTGCGTTATAAGTTATAATGCACTCGCTGCGGTCTGCAGCAATGCAATATACAAATTATGGCACTGGCGGTGCCTTTGAACTGCCCACGCAGAGTGGTACATATTCATATAAACATCCCCACTATCTACATGTAAGTTTAGTTTGAGGCCTTGCCCTTAGGATCTTTATAAACCTCAACTTCATCTTGGCTTTAAAACATTTGATGATCCTTGTGCTAGGTCTCTACTCTTAAACCCAACTACACTGTATATCATCTTACCATTCAATGGCTTCTTGAACCTTTTCTTCTAGTAAATTGGCACTATACAATAAAGAAAAACAAATGATTAATGTTCAACTTATACCATTACTTGCATACTGCCTATATATTGTGATTTATGATTTATGTACTAACTACATATTTTCACCTTTCGCAGTTCATCATTGCTTACTTCATAAATACACAGTGTAAGAAATTTTAAAAGCTAGCAAGGATGATTACAATAAAAAATTGATTTCTATATCACTATTAGATGGCTATGTCAACTGTCAGCCAATTTACTTGGTGAGGTAAAGAGTTGTTATTGCTGTTTACTACTGTATAAATATATTATATATAACAGTTGTAAACTGAGCATGAGGGCTTTGCCTGATAAGTATGCCTGACTGCCTTAGGGCAGAGGGCATACATACAGGGTAAAGCCCGAATTCCCCGTGTTACAGCTAATATCAGGACCGGAAGAAGCAATTCCAAAGTGGTAGGTAGTATGAAATACTGTGCACTTTGCTGTGTGAATGCAATAGGGGATTTGGAGGTGTGCTTCACTAGGAAAAGTTTTTAAAATTGCTTGTTCTGAGATTAAATCTGGGACTATTCTCAGCTGTAGATTTCCTAGCAAATTATTGACTATAACACATGCATGTTAAACTCACTGCATGTTGCTACATCATGTGTCCACATTAATTCTTACATTATACAGTTGTAACACATGTAAATACAGTACTGTTCTCTTTTCTTATATGAATGTAGCATGAGTCTAACATTTGAAACTGATAGCTATATAACTACTTTTAATGTGTTGAAGTCACAACTCAATGAATAGCTAGCTATGCACTAAGTTATATGCTTAATCTTACCCTATCATGCTATGCTGCAGTGCTCATATATTCATCCAATTATGTATATACACTTCCATGCAATGTTATTTATATTTCGTATTTACTTCATAAAGCAGTTGACATAAATCAGTAAATATGTGAGTGCTCTATTAGGGTGACTGTTCTATTAGAGTATTTCAACCTTTTCCATGACTGATTTCCATGGGAAAGGATTTAACAGCATGATGTAAGTATACTCTACTGACATTATATCACAATCCTTGCATGATGCTTTAGGCATCTATCATTCCCAAAAATACGCTAGCATAATCAGCCAGTACCTATCAGCAACTCGGATATAACATATATTTAAAATTAACACTGAAAAAGTGGTCAGGCTATGGCCTGACTGGTCAGAATGCTTCCTCTGGCCTTGAATATGTAACACTTATCAGGCTGATAGCCTGTACAGAGTGATCAATCACCCAAGCCAATACAAGTGCAGCCACTGGACGTAGTATATATGCATACAGTACTTAAAACTTTTGATTACAGGTCAGCAGCTAGTATGTTCTGGTTACGTTTGGATACAATGAACAGACATACCCTAGAGATATCACGGAGAATTTTGGTTATGTGAGTTTAATGTTTTGCTGTTGAATCATTTATGGAAAAATTGTGAAGTTCACAAAAGGCCTACATAGGTAAGCTTGCTTGTACAGTGGTTACTCCGTGCAGAGTGGTAGCTTCGTGATGGGGGTGTGTCCATATTTGAAAATGTGCTGAAATGATCGGTGAATAAGCTATAGCACTAGTTGTCACCTTATCCAAATGTTGTTCAACTCATAGGATGGCGAGGATAACAAAACGCTCTCTGTCTGAGTGGTTTTCATGGTGAAATCAAAGCTTAATCACGTGAGTATTAATCGATCCCCATTATCAATTTCGGCATCAACGTTTATATAATCACTTCCCAGTTGTAGCCGGTCTACATTTCGTATGTAGCTCTGGCTAACTGGGCCCACATATAAATGTAGTCCAGGCAGCGCCTTTGATCTGAGGTGTAAAATTGATAAATTGTATATACATATATACTGTATATCGTGTTTTACTGGCTAATGCTGTGTTTACTGGTTAATAGCCATGGCTCAAATAGTCCGACAGTGGCTGCAGCACAAATTTGAATTATTGTCATTAAAGTTGCCCTCTGATAAGAGCTGCAACTTGTACCTGAATATGCTGATGCAAGTGTTGACAACACATGTTTGGGGGTAAACAAAAGAGTTGTTTTAAGCAATGAAATAGCATTATTGAGAGGGGCCAAGTAGATACAGTATTAAGGAATGGTCACTTGAGGTCAGTCACTTAAACATCCACATAAACGCAATGGGGTATTGTCCCACAAGCTCATAATAGCTGCCTTTGGATAGTATCTACCTTCACCTAGTATACACATTGCTTTACTTCCTGAGAGTGATAGTAGCTGTAGCTATTAACTAGAAGTGTACCGATACACTGATACATATGTAGTAGCGGTGGCCAATATAGAAATTTCTACTACATCAGTGGGAGCCGATATTGCTGCTAAAAACCGATACAATACACCGATATACCACTGAACTATCTGGAGACTGTCTAATGATCAAGCCAAATTAAACCCTAATACCTAGCTAACAAGGGTGAGAAATAATAGTTATCTTCCTTGTATAAAAGCGGTACGCTACATGAGCCATCCAAGTACATGCATAATCACTGTTTTGTTGTTACAAAGCTTACCAATCATACAACAAACACTCATAGTGGTGGGCCTGGGGAAACAGCAACAAGAGCACAGCATAAAATAACCAGCCATCTCTGTAAGCCATTGAAATGCAAAGTAAACCAGACTAATCTTGGCAAAGGAATGTAGAAAAATATTTGTGGGTGCCTTATAGTCTGAGCTGTCAATAGAGGCCACACCACCATAGGTAACCAAACATAGCCAATAATCTTAAGAAAGGCTTCAGTAGTTAAAATAAAGTTGAACATGGCATATGTGGTTCCTCAAATATAAATAGCTACACTTAGTTATATCGGTATATTGGATTGGTATCGTATCGGTTTCAAAATGATTAATCTCATATCGGATCAGTATCCGATCAGTCTAGTTTTCTTATATCGGTACACCTCTACTATTAACCAGTACAATATGACATGTGCTAAGTATAATGTTCTATTGCCACCTTAAAATACATAAAGTACAACAAACAAACTCAACTTACAGTCTCTGTGCATCATCACTTGGACCTATATGTACATATGTAAAAAGAATCATGATTATGCTACCTGTACAGACAAGTAGCTATATAGTAATGTATGTCAATTGTATGCCACGCCCCATAATTAGCAAATCTCGAGCAAAGTTGCATGTGCAAGCAAGTGTGACATTGCATGGCACGCCACGGCGATAGATAAACAGCAGCTGGGCAAGCATTAAATGGGACAAGCACACAACCAATCATCCTAGAACGATTTACCCTACTTATCTATACTCCTTAAGTATCGCTCAAATGTAACGTCGTCTCACAAGAGCACAAGCAATTAAAGAACTTGCTACTTAAAGGGCGTGGCACCCATTTTATTCATGAGTATTCATCATGTTTTAATTGGGATGAATACTCTTGACCAAAACAGGTGCCACGCCCTTTTAGTAGCAAGTTTTTTAATTACTCGCCCTCTTGCGAGACGACGTTACATTTGAGTGGTACTGTAGCAACAAACATCAAGACCTATTGTATTCTTAGGTCAAACTAGCTGCCCTTCATGTGCATACAACCAAATTTATTAGAGTCACACTATCGAGTTAGTGGAGTTCAGGAAGTCCAGTGGTTGTGTCTGTCTTTACATGGATTTCAAAACTCCTCAGGATTGAATCAAGAGTGAAGGTAAGTAAATTTAGAAGGTAGATCGTTTTAAGGTGTGCTCTTCCCATTTAATGGCCACCCAGCTGCTGTTTATCCATCGCCGTGGTGTGTTATGCGGAGCTGTTACAAGGTAAATTGGTATAAGCATATAACTACTTGTACAATCTGCAAAATATGTGACCAAATTTTGGAAAACCATCGATATACGCAAATTACACAAGTTATAATTGCCTCACATGGTAGGCAAATTAAGCCTCCAATGGATAAATCCTGGGCATCATTGTGTTCGCTAGTTCATAGGGAGTACATAAATCTTTGTTTCATCTCCATACACGAAAGGATTTCAAAGTTACAGGCGTTTGTTTACGCTGCAGTGATGAAAGAATTTACCGACAATCGTTTTTCAGTGAGTTTAACTTCCTTCTTGAACACAGAAGCATGCCTGGGGCAAAAACTATACCTTGGTGGATGCATAAAGCGAACACAGTGAGCGAAGATTCAATTCCGTACACCATTTTATCAGTAAGTTATGATGGTTTTTGTAAGCGCCTGTAGATTCTTTTCTTGATAGCTTCTGTACATATCAATTTATTTGCTTGTCCGGCAGTCTAGTGCTGTAATTCCAATGCTGCTTATCTAATGAAACTGAAACTTAACTAGTCCATTCCTCTGTCCCTGTAGAAAACAAAGAACAAATAAAATGTACTTTGAAAATTGTGCGGATATCGACGGTTTTCTAAAATTATGTCACATATAACTTTTGCTTATTCTGCTATTCCACAATTCCGTTATTCCGTATTCCGCATTTTACAAACTCCTTTCACGAAAAAGATGAACATGAAAGCACAGAAGGTAGACACTCATCAGAGCCAGAGCCACATGTGCGATTATTGTTGTGCTGTGTGCTACCTCTAGCCATGCTGGCAGGCTTGGAGGCAGACAAAAATCTGGTTTTGGTAATTTTCGACTCTCTGTAAAGTTTTCTTGTTTTAAAAACTGGATTAGAAGTTAGATGCATTAACTGTAATGGATATGATATTATTTTATATGATTGTAATAGCAACATTATGGTGTATGCCATTCATTTTCAGGGGTTACCCTAGACTACTTATCTACTGTGTGATACCTACATGCACAGTTCTATAAACATACAGTAGTAAAGCCATTATAATACATACATCATTGACTGCACAGAAAAGTTTTATAATGCAAACATAACACGACAGTAAATTCCATACCAGCATGGTCCAAACTTGGTCTTTTTGACAGTTTTGGCCCGTACCTACTGCATCCCTTATCTTTGTTTCCTGAAACATACCACTTAGTTAATGATGATAACAGAGATATCACATAATATGCACAATAAACCTTATAATTACAAGTACTAGGGGTGCAACAATATATCGATATTGCAATATTTTCTATCACAATACAACACAATATGTGTTATGAAACATATCAATGTATTGCGTACTGCAATATATTGCTGTGTTACAATATATTGCATAATATTGCAGGGTTGTAATGGGCTGTGGCTTGTGGATAATTAGCCTATTCAGCTGTCACCCTCCTGGAGGGCGGGTATCAAAGCCACCAGAATGTAATTGTTGATGTTTTAGAAGCCACATATCCTAAACAAACAGTACTGGTTATAGTACACTCTACTTGTACTGTTGGCCATTCACTAATAAGCAGTTATTACTGGTGGGTGTACACCACATGACACTAATACTATCTGCTGTATCTTATGAAGCTTAAATACATGCGTTATTTACACAAGTATAGCACTTCACCAAACTGAGACCCTAATCAAAATATTGCAATACAGCAATATATTGCAATATTTTTTAAGGCAATATGCAATTTGGTATTTACCCATATTGTTGCATCCCTAACAAGTACACAATATAATTTGGGATTTTCAACTAGAGTAGGGACCATAGCACATCAATAAAAAGTACTGAAACAAGCTGGAGTAGTGCACGATATTAAATCACAGTAAAACAATAAGAAGTGTTATTTCCCTACTGTGCATTTCCGTTATGGTATCTTGGAGCACAGTAGGGATATAACACTTCTTATTGTTTTATTGTGATTTATATCGTGCACTACTCCAGCTTGTTTCAGTACTTTTTATCGATGTGCTATGGTCCCTACTCTAATTGAAAATTCCAATTTTTTGTGTACTTGTGTGTTAACTTCTTTTGTAACTAATTATTATGACTGGTAAACCTACACATACCGCTTTTAAAAAGGCGCTGCGCACCCCAGCTATATCAATTATTGTCTGAAAAGTGAAGCATCCGTTACACTTTGTTGTCAGCTATGTTCAACCCTTTACATAGCATTACAAATCAATAACTATTCGAAAAGCACCTCTGCAATAAAAATAGTTACTATGAAAAATACAAACAATTTCTGTTTTGAAGGAAAGCCATCACATGCTACCACCAAATCGACACTTTTCGCTGTCAGCAAAGATGAATGGGACACGAAGGAGGACACTGGTACTGTAAGTCGATGAAGAATGCATTGTATGTACTGTGGTATTCCAAAAGGCACCTCTCAGGCCAAATCAACGTTGAACAGTTTAAAAACCAAGTCCGTAGCCTTAACCGTTATCGAGTTGCGCTTGTCTGAAGGCATCAATCAGTCAGGCAGTCAGCAGAAATTCCGTTAAATAAATATTTTTAAAAAGTGTATCAACTTGTTGGAAGCATTTCGGGTCCATCTGAAAGCTTGTTTGGGCTTAGTTTTACCTAACCAATACTGCCTCATCATTGTCTGGGAAAATTGAGGCTGATTTTGGGTGATGTTATTTCGTGTACCATGCCTACTCCTTTGTAATCCCTACTATACAGTACAATAGTACTGTATAGTAGGGACTACAGTACTATTGTACTTTTTTCGTTATTTCCACAAGTTTTAGAAACAAATAGTAGTGTAGTTTGAAAGCCCATATATATGTATATGGAGTCCTATTATATTGTTCTACACTTGTTCTGTTGCTAGTGTTCAGTGACTGAATGAGATTTTAAAGTCCTAAAGGTAACTATTCAATCAGCACTGTCACGTGTGCAGCAAGTAAATGCACAACATACAACATGTAATACTAACCAACATCATCATCATCATCACGTGGTCTCTTTTTTGGTTCTACAAATTAGAAAGAATAGTATTAAAATCACAAAGAGATTACTTATTAAAGTAATCTCTAGTGTTCAACCTTCAAATCCTTCTGCAAAGGCTTGGAATGGTTGATTCAACTGTACAACAAGTAACAATGTTGTGGGTTGACTTTTACACATTGCCGGTTAGTTTGGCTATAGATCTACAGTTACCACATCATCACGTCCAAATGATTCTGTATGCTGCAAGCGTGGGTAAAGCAGATGCTATTCTATTTTGAAACTGGGAATGAGTCAGCAATTTTCTAGAACTATGGGAGCTGTGCCCTACAGACCTCCAACCTGGTGCACCTTCCTTGTCAAACCCTGTATCTGTCCCTGTCCTCAATGGGGTTATATGACTAGAAATTGGTACCACTAAAACTATGTAATACTACACAATCACAACTAACATTTGTGAACATGCTTTAAACCCACAATCAATGTTTAGGTACCTTTGTATAAAACTAATGTGGTAAATGTAGGTTTGTCTTTTCATGTGCACACCTGAGTGGTATTATTACTTACATCATGGCCCCTCAGGATCAAATAAAACCTTTATGGCCATAGTATGAGTATTACATACAGTTACATTTACACATACACACTTGACGTACTTGAAGTGGTTAAGTCACTAGCAGTTGGTGTTGTGGTGGCCACTACACAAAAGTACAAGCTAATTTGTAGACAGTACAAGTACTGTTATGAAATCATAGGATTGCAATATTATTATACAAGGTGAGCATATAAAATTATAAATCCTCTTCCTTACCTGATTTTTGTTTAGGTTGTTGTTTCTTTTTGCCTATGGAAAGAACAATGTAGAAGTATAAAGCTATGCTACTTCTTAGGTATACACTGTTCAGTAGCAATAAGTTGATTTAATTCTATAGACATGTGTAATGAAGATTGGTTGTCATAAAATACACCTTTTGTGAAAATTACCAACCATTTTTGTAGGGCAAAATAAATGCATTGTCAATTGGAATTTATCAATCAAGCAACAATAGAAACAGGTACGTAGTTTGAGGACTAAAATGATTAATAAACTCAGGCATGGTAAAAGTTACCTCTCAGACTTTAAAGAAAGTTTTTAGGAGAAATTTTAAAATTTACGTTCATAAACCAGCTGTACGGAAAAGATTTATTTTCAGCAAACTCTGAGTATTGGTAAAGTACATATGACTACAAGGTTTGTATGTTAGGTAGTGATTACTTGATGCAGTATTATGGCACTCAGAAACAGTTCAAAAAAATTTGCCCTACATTGATTTTTCCAATATTTTGCTCTACACAAATCCAGATTACATTGCACAAAAATGATGTAATATATTGCCATGCCTTTTTGGTTAAACCCATCATAATTACCTGACTTTGATGACTTTTTCTTCTTTTTTCCTAGAATGAAATAGAAAGAAAGTGTATACAAACAAGTTGCAACCGCATTTACATTGTGTACATAACTGATTTTAAAGGAACACTCCATCAGTATTGTTTACATCGTGAAGCTGTTTTAAGTTTATGATGCAAAATTACTTACTTAGTTGATGACCTAAAATTAATAAGTAGTTCTCAAATGTTTCTAAGACATGCTTTAATATTGTACTTGTACAACTATGAAGGGATAGCGAGATACAGCTGCATGTAATAAATGCTACACAGCAACTTGAGCCATGTATTACAACTAGGTGGATGGTTGGGGAGTGACCATCGTGGTTACAAAGCGCACAGTGATTGGTGCAGCTGGGAAAAGATGTTAGGCTGTATCTCACCTGCCTAACTATTGATGTACAAACCCAAAATCCTGTCGTATCTTGTCCACTTGCTGTAAAAGTGCATATAATTACGTTAATGCGTGGTTGAATGACTTCGATACCGATGGAGTGTCTCTTTAACAACAAAGTAATTACCTGACTTGGGTGTTGACTTCTTTTTCTTTCCTAGAACGAAATAGAAAGAAAGAGTATACAAACAAGTTGAAGTGTAGTAGTACAGTACTTCTTATAGGTATATAGTGTGGATGTCGTGCTTTGACTGCTTTCTTACAGACATCCATTTTTGGTTACCATCATTGTAAGGTGTGTACACCTAATGCTGTTGTAACATGCACATGCATTGATTTAGACGTGATAAAATTATTCTAGAAGGTGAACATCACAAAAATCTTAAAATGCACGTGTTCATGCAACCGCATTAATTTTACATTGTGTACAAAACTATGAAAACTGCTTTTTGAATATGTAGTTTAGTAATTTCTAAAGTTTTTAATTTAATATTTCCACACGCTATGAATAAACTCATGCCCTAAACTATAGCAAAGTAAATAAGTAGCTATCTCACTTGGTGTTCAGCCTGCATGTATTGACCCATGTAACTTATTCAACATGAGTGCTATCCCATGCAACTATCAAAGAAGTAACAACATGATGCCAAATGCTACCTACTTCTCAGTTCTTGATGCTAACTTAGGCTACTGGAAAATCATACCTTGACAAAAAGTGCAAAGCTTTGCACATTTAACAGCCCACTTAGCTGTTAAATGCATTTGGCTTGTCAGCTACACAAGACATTTCCAAAAGGTGAGGACAGAAATGTTCCAAGACATTCTTGTCTGGAGAACAAATAAGGATGAACATGATTCCAGACTGATCAAAGGCTGCTAAAAAAATACAGAATGGTAGTAGCATCAGGAACATCAGCAAAGCTTTTCAGCATTAAAACGGTTAGCCAGCAGTGCTCCTGTGCTTACTTACTTTAACCCTAGCCACCCAGTCAAACTATCAGTAGATGCAAGCTGCAAGGGTTTGAGTGCTGTTCTTTGGCAATATGATCAGCTAATTGCATATGCTTCAAGAGTCCTTACAGACACTCAACAATGCTAAGGGTCACCATCTGAATTTTCTCTTCTTTTCATGCTGAGGTGCTTGGGAGTGGAAAGAGTTCAAAGCGTTGTTTCCACTTTCTCCACGCATCAAGAAACATTGCTGCAATCTAAGTCTAATGAATCTAGTGGTGCTAGTTTGTCCATGAGATAAGCAATGCTCAAAAGACTTCAAATACAGTTTATTATATCATATGTGTGTTACATGTGCTCATGTGTGGATTGTGTTACACAGTATATTAAAGATATCTCTGTTTCCATTGTTGACTAAATGGTATGTTTCAGGTGAAAATTCAACTGCAAAGAAACCAAATGCAAAGAACGATATGGAATTTACTGTTGTATTGTGTATGAAATTTGGTTGTGCATTTAATAACATTTCTGTCCATTGACATAACTTGCACTATATTCTATAAAAATTTAATACACCAAAGAAGGAATGACCCAAAACTTTTATACCATAATTTCAACATTGTTCTTTATGTGTAGCATGTTTAGGAGTGGAAACAGCAAGAGACATTGTATTCTCGTCAGGCATGGCTGCTCATATTCAAGACACAGTAGTAAACTGCCACATCTGTAGCACCTATCAATGAAACAATGCAAAGGAGACAATGATAGCACTCGAAATTTCATGGTCACAAGTTGGTACCAACCTAGTTGAGATCAACAACCAAAATTACCTGGTCATAGATGATTATTTCTCTGGCTTTATTGAGATCAACTTGCTCCAAAACAGCACCACCAGTAAACAAATTGTCACCTGCTGTAAATCACAATTTCTAGACATGGAGTTCCAGACAGACTGAACAGTTCACATCAGACTATGGATTAGCCTGAGCTAGCACCAAACAACAAGTCCACAATATCCACAGTCTAGTAGCATATCAGAGAAAGCTGTAGTATATCAGAGATTACTGCTTACCAAACTAGCAATCTTGCGATGGTCCTCGACTGTGTTTGATATACTTGGCTTGATATCACCAGTCACAGTTTCTGCCAAACTATTCCTTCAGCAACTATGGCAGGAGTACATTAGCTGGGACACCACATTGAATGACGATCTTCTTGACAGGTGGAAAGCTTTTTCAGATGCCATCACAAATGCTACTATGCTACCGTTTCCCTGCAAGTATGCTGCCTCACTATTGAGACCTCAGAGTACGCACACTTATCTACATGTGTTTGCTGATGCCAGCCTTAAGGCTTACAGAGCTGTGGCATACATCCAGCAGGACCAAGGCTTACCTTCATTCATCATGTCAAAGTCAAGGGATGCTCCACTTAAGCAACTAACTTTGCCAAGGATTGAGTTGAAGGCTGCTGTGCTTGCAGCTAAACTTAGCTCCTCTGTCAAGACATCCTTAAGCCTTGACTGTACTGTGCAGCTGTGGTCAGACAGTCAGATTGTCCTGCACTGGATAGCCAGTCACAAGCCACTACAAGCATTCGTTACCAATGGAGTTGAAGAGATCCACTCAATATCTACCTGCTGGAAGTAGTGTCCCTCAGCAGACACCCCAGCTGATCTCTTGACTAGAAGCATTACTGCTGAGCAGCTCAGATCGTCCGATCTCTGGGTACATGGTCCAACATGGGTGCCTACACAGTCTGCCTGGCCAACCTGGGACCCTGCAGAGGTTCTACTCACCTGTCTAGAATTAGAATGCATTGACCAGGTACACAGTGACCACACTAAAACCAACCATAATCCCCCAGCGTCAGTGGCAAGGATTATCAACATCAACGATTACAGCAAACTAACCAAACTGCTAGCAGTCACTGCATACACACTGCAGTTTGCCATCAATGCCAGACGCACATCCCCCATCACAACAGACACACATTTGTCACCAACTGAACTTGTAGTAGCTACAGTGAAGTGGATCCATGTGCTGTTCAACATGATCATTTCCCAGCAGAAGTTCAGAACCTGCAGTCACAATCACAGAGGCTGCCATTAGTACGACAGTTGAGGTTGTTCTTGGACAAGGACATGCTACTTAGGTGCGGTGGGCGAATACACAATGCCCCATTGTCTGAGTTGGTGAGGTTTCCATACCTTCTGCCATCGAAGCACCACTTCACTAACTTGGGTGATACTACAAGCACACACACAACTACATCACAGTGTCAATGCAACACTAACATTGCTATGCCAACGCTACTGGATACCCTCAGGCAGACAATGAGTGCGATCCCTCATCAGCAAGTGTGTCATCTGCAAGAGAGTTGCAGGTAAACCTTATGCTGCTCCAGACCCACCTCCACTAGTCAAGGATCGGGTGAATGCCACATGCTCCTTTGAAGTTACTGGTGTGGATTTTACAGGGGACCTGTATATCCGTAGTGGCACTGGAGAGCATAAGGTTTACATTTGCCTCTTCACCTGTGCGGTATCCAGAGCAATACATTTAGAAGTTGTTGTTGATCTAATCCTGCAGTGTTTTTACAGGCATTTCACAGATTCACCAGCCGGAGATCAACCCCACGACCGATGCTGTCAGATAACGCAGCCACCTATCAAGCAGCGGTGCAGGAGCTACAGAAGTTATTCACATCTGCAGCACTGACAGAAGACTTACCAGACGAGGTGTTGAGTGGCACTTTATTCCCAAAAGAGGCCCATGGTTTGGAGGATTTTGGGAATGGCTCATCGGACTCACCAAGTCGACACTGAAGAAGGTACTAGACCAAACGCACACCACCTTGGAGAGCCTCCAAACCATGACATCTGAAATGGAAGCGGTACTCAATAACCAGCCACTCACATATGTATCATCAGATGCCAATGATATTGAACCAATTACCCCTGCTCATCTGCTGCATGGTGGACCAATAGTTACCTTGCCACACCACAATGTCCAAGATGATGAACTGGATGATCCGACACATGGTGAGACCACAGACTTAAGGAGAAGTGTGAAAGCCCAGGCTTTACTACTCTCACATTTTTGGAATAGATGGAAGACAGAGTACCTCACTGCGCTACGTGGGTTTCATCGAACAACAGGCTCCAACATGCAGAAGGTGAAGGTGGGAGATGTCATATTGATTCATGACAACACCCCCAGGATACAATGGAAGTTGGCCATCATTGAAGAGATCAATAAGGGAGAAGACGGACTCATCCGCTCGGCCAATGTGAAAACATCCACTGGGAAGACCAATCGGCCAATCACCAAACTATACCCTTTGTAGGTCAAGGCAGCAGAACAGTCCACTATGGACAGTACGGGAGAGACAGCAACAACCCAACTACCTCAACGACCTGTTTGCCAAGCCGCCCTGCAAGGACATCAAAGAGTGCAGCTGTGGATCCACTCCCTCGCCCCCCAGAGGATGTCAAGTATTGACTGACAGACATTTATTATTATTGTTGTAATTGCCATTGCTGTATAGATATGTGCGCATGTGTACTTCTAACACATTAAGACAGGCTTACTGAGTGCGAACACGTGTAGCTTACTCGAGCACTCCACCACTATACCTCACAGGGTTAGCTATTTCCCCCTCCCCCCTAGGTTTATACTTAAAGCCTTGAGAAATGGAAAGGCTTAATTGATCCCAAAATTGTATACTCAAATGGTCAATATTCAATGGCATCACAATAAAATATCACCAAAATTGAGTATATTTACACCTTCTGTAAGTTTTCAAAATTTTCCTGGGGAGCATTCCCCCAGATCCCCCTAGAATCCGTAGCGGCTCACTTTTCCCCCTAACTTAATATTCTGGGTTGAGCCCTGACAATACCTCTAACACCATCCATCAACAGTACTGATGATGAGAACAAACATGAAATGGGAGCCAGAATATTATTCACAATGGACCTCGCTCCTATGTAGTTAATAGGAGGACAAACCTACTGTCAGAATTGACGCCAGTATAAACCAGCACCTCGTAGTCTGAATGTATAACATAATCAAGCTGACCAGGGTTGTGATGACTGGTTAGAGGATGTTTGCATCATTAGTGATGTTGACACTATTGAGGAAGAGAGGCCAGTAAACTAAAGCACTACCACGTTACCCCTTGTACCATTTTGATGATCACACAGAACCCATCAAGGCATACCATTGAATTCATCATGCATATACAACGTAATGTACATATTGGTTGTAAATGTATGATCACATACTCAAACAACAAGGGAGATGTAATATAATACACAAGCGAACATGTAACACATTACATAATAAACTGTATTCAAAGTGTTTCGAGTAGTGTTTATCACAACCAGGAACCCTCATAAGTTTTGCAAGCCATGCCTTGTGATGCTTATGGTAACCAGTTTAAACAAAATTAACAAGAATATATCATACAGTTTTATCTGAAATAAAAATCCTTACAATTGTGGATAAGTTATTTCACCGGTGTAGCTGCATCATGTGCGCACACAATAGTACATAAGCAAAGCTCAGACATAAAACTGTTCGGTTTTGGATAGTGTAAAACTTGCTAGCCAGGCCCACAAGTGGTTTCAGTGACCAGACACACACTTTTCAAGTAAACACAATGAAAACAGAAAATTTACTTTCAATAACAGCATTTGTTCAAATGAAGGTTTATTTTCAAGCTTTTTTTTATTTTCTCCCAAGCTTGTTTGCTCATGTGGGTGTTGAACAGACATACTGACTTGTATATATGCTTTCAGTAAACCAGGAACTGCTGACCTTTAGCTGGCTGTGAGTGTGCGCCTAGTTTAAAAATATTATGAATTTTAAACTCATAAAATAAAAAATAATGAAACAAAGAATGTCGGCCCTGACTATCAGTTACTGAAAAATGAAGTGGTCACTATGCTTTGTTCTGTCTGTTCATCACATAGTCATGCAAACCAAGAATAGTTCTCTTTAGCTTATGTGGTCTCGTGCTTAGTAACAATGCACAAGATATTACTAACCTTCATCCTCATCAGAGTCCATAATTCGAGCTCTTTTTGATCTTTTTCTGCTTTCTATGAAATGGAAAGAATATAGTATTTAATTGATGTCTGTATACACAGCCAAACTATATGTGAAGCTGTTCTAGAATCTATCTGCTTACTAAACTTTGATTGTTTAGCATGGTACAATGGACAATTCATGTTTGTGCTTACACTATAGACAACACAAAGCCATTGATGATCTATCTGAAAAATCGACTCCTTCATATCGCAAAATGAAAATATAAACAAAACATACAGTAAAGGGAACATGCATATATCTTATCTACTCAAGCCACACACAGCCATCCCCAAGCTGGCCAGAGCTCTATTTGGGCCACAGATCGCTCATATGGATCGCCACTGTACTTGGGAAAAGCAGCCAGCAAAAGATATACAATGACTTTGTCATAGCCTTAGTCTGTCAAGTACCTTTTAATCATTTGGTCTACACTATTTAGTATTCAAGAATGTACATACCGATAGTTGGGGTACTGGTGTCCACAAGTGGTGGCTGGCCATCTAATAAACAAACCATGATCATTTTATTAGATATATTTTATAACTACATGTAACATACCTGCATCAGAATTGGCTGGCACCCCAGTTCTCTCTGGTGAGCCTAGTAAAAAGGTACGCTCAATAATTACACCAAAACGTTAACATAAATAGAACAATCACTACTCTAATAGAGAGGTCTACCACTATTTAGTATTCATTACATACCGGTAGTTGGGATGTTGGTGGCCACAAGTGCTGGCTGGCCACCTAGTAAACAAACCATGATTATTTTATTGGATATATTTATATAACTAAACATACCAGCAGTGGAACTAGAAGAGCCTGCAGGTACCTCATCAGCCTCTCCTAATAAAATAATTGCACACACTTAACATTATGTATGTTCAAACTTTAAAAAGAGGATGAATAATAAAGATATCATGCTGCACGCAGTACAGAAATATTTTGATGGTGTACTCTCCCATACAGAAAGAGTGCATGCTGTAGTGTAAGGGGGTGGCACTCCAATATACTCTGTACTCCCATCTTCGTCATCGGTCAAAGTGGCCAAGCTTGAATATTAAGCCTTGATCCTTGACTTACATTAAAATCCATGCTTGACTCTTGACCAAATTTTTGTACAAGGAAACCTGCCTTGTTTCACTACTTTTTACTTATTTGATCCCTCAATTGCTAATTAATTAAACCTTTGTGCACTGAGGGTTGCTGTAGTTGCTTGTGAAGCCATATGAATTTGTTGTTACCACTTTAACTGCTGCATACTTAATTTATAAGTTAACAAGGTGCCATTAGGCTTCTCTTCATGAGTTTTAACAAACAAAACATGTGGATTGTTCTGCAAGCGCTTTATTCAAAAGTTATGGTGATATTTGCTGTTTGTCTTGGCCTTCCTTGCTTCTTTATGAACTCTCAATGTACAAAAAAGTTACAACACCTCAGACAACACCACATCAAAAGCTACTATGTTATTTACTGCGGCTTGTTTTGTGCAAATTTGGGGCCTTTCATTACAAACCAGGACAAAGCAGTAAAGCCAATCCACGTGTTGTCATCTGATGCTATAGATCTGGAAATAGTACATCATATGTTTATTCAATTTCCCAGAGAGGTCTGGCACAATAGTGCTTCATTTTCATTTTCACTTGTACTTGTTTGTTACAAACAATGATAGGCCAACTACAATGAAATTTTAAGTAAGTACTCTGTAGCTAGTTTTTGAGATATGACGATAAATATTTGAAGTGACTGAAGTTAATATCTGTCCAGAATTAAGCACAGTTACAGTACGTTATAACTCAGCAGCTTTTAATCAGATCTTCTATACCACTGCAAGGACTTTCTATGATTGTTCCATCTACATACTGGTTTTCAGCTCATTCTTCATAGCGGTTTGCCTGGTAGGTATAAAAATTAATAGTTTTCTATTCGTGAAACTAGATCTTGTAATTGTGACACAAGTTGGGTTTTGTGTATGATCTCTACATGTAACTTGATTCCTTTCCAAGCAAACAAAAAGGCACTCCTATGATGTTTACTCCATCTACAGTTATATTTGCTACAACAAGTGCCTGTGCAGTAGGGGAGTCTACATATGAAATTTGAAGAAAATTGCCCCAGCAATTTCCGTGATATGAGTGGCCAAAATTTTGGGGTTCTTTTCAGTATTTTTGTCTACTTCTTTTTGCACACTTGGCAAAATCTGCAATAAAATACAAATGCATACCCTGATCAAGCTAAAACTTGACACACTTTAAGGGCTCATTAAAATGGTACCATGTTTGGTGGGAACCCAATAAAGAATCACAGAGTTACAACTGGTTATTTGTGTAAATTAAGATCGAATTTATGTCATGCCCACAGGGTAAACTCCTTGAAGGAATGAGCTGAACATTGCTATGTCACGTACCATTGTTGGTGACCGATAGTGTCGGTGGTGGTGGTGGTACTTGGTCATTGTCACCTATAGTAGTTGAAAACAAAACAACATCACACTTGTGAATTTTGTACAGTAGGATGACAACATTTTAAAATATACACATACATGTACATACCAGCAGGATTGGATGATTCTGGTACCGTTGATTGATCTAAAGTAGCTATAGTGAAAACAAACCATGTTATATTTTATAACTACATGTAACATACCTGCATCAGAATTGGCTTGCACCCCAGTTCTCTCTGGTGAGCCTAGTAAAAACGTACACTAAATAATTACGTACATCAAAAAGTTAACATAAATAGAACAATCACTACTCTAATAGAGTCGTCTATTTAGTATTTATTACATACCAGTAGTTGTGGTGTTGGTGGCCACAAGTGGTGGCTGGCCACCTAGTAAACAAACTATGATTATTTTATTCGATATATTTATATAACTAAACATACCAGCAGTGGAACTAGAAGAGCCTGCAGGTACCTCATCAGCCTCTCCTAATAAAATAATTGCACACACTTAACATTACGTATTTTCAAACTTTAAAAAGAGGATGAATAATAAAGATATCATGCTGCACGCATTACAGAAATATTTTGATGGTGTACTCTCCCATACAGAAAGAGTGCATGCTGTAGTGCAAGGGGGTGGCACTCCAATATACTCTGTACTCCCATCTTCATCCTTGGTCAAAGTGGTCAAACTTGAAAAATAAACTTTGATCCTTGACTTACGTTAAGATCCGTGCTTGACTCTTGACCAAATTTTTGTACATTTTTGTAAAAAAAATTATAGTTACGTTAAGTATAAATTGTGGCATTCACTTTACAATCAAACTTGTCTTTTGACCTACACTGTATTGCAAATTTCTTGCTTGGCTTTTGACTTTCGTTTTGACCGAGGACGAAGATTAGAGTACAGGATATAATGGAGTGCCACCACCTTGTAGTGCTTGGCATCTGCTAAAACGTCTGCAGGTAATCAAGCTTTCATTATAACATTTTGAAGTAAATTTTGTACCCTATTCTATTATGCTAAAACGCAGTTGTAAATCACAACCTTCTGATATTCTTCCTAAAACATGTGTCCACGTGTGTACTTTATGCATGCTTGTCAGTATAGATCGATACGAGCAGAAGCATTGAACAAACAGTATATTAGAAATATGTGACCCACTGAGCAAAAACCCACCTTTTTATCAAACTTCTTTTTATAACTTCTTTGTTATCCAGAGGGAAAAACCAATGGGCTGTCAAAGTATAAGCCTTGACTGGTGAATAGTTGTGGAGTTATAGCGATGGACAGCAGGAAGTGCAAAACAATTGATTTGTACAGTGACTATATGGGGAAAAATCACAGGCGCTCGCTTAATCTATCATAACTCAAGAAGAAAACAAGCTATGGAGATGGGACTTGGCTCATTGTCTTTGCAATGAATTGGGGCATTCAGCAAGGTGCGGTTTTTGCCCTACATACACCCATGCATTTAAGCTAAAAAGCTGTTTAAACTTAAAATGGCAATGTTTACATAATATTTTACTGCAACGTAAACAAGTGCCCATAACTCATGTTTGCTTCATGGCACTGACGCGAAAGTTTGCTTCATGGCACTGACGCGAAAGAAAGATATTCTTACTTGCCATTAACAGACGAATCTGTTGGTCACTTAGTTGTCTCGATTCAAGCCTTGTTTCACTGTTTGTTGAAGTGATTAGAACGCATACTAAATTATTTTTGTAGTACGTGTTTTTAACCCAATATATTTCAATGAGGTATTTCTCAAAAACAGAATTAGCTATGCAAACTAGTTGGGTTTTTGTTCAGCGGGTCACATATATAGAAACTGTGCTGATCCTGTAGTAAACTTCCACAAAGGTAAGCTTTTGCACTGAGGCTGCTTGAAATACAGGAGTCATGACCCTCTACAGCATTCATGTATTGCTTCCAAATAAATACACTTCAGACTGTAAAACAACATAGCTCAAGGAGAGAAAACTGTCACTCTATGGTTGTCTCAATGCATGAGTACGATACAATTACCTTAACAGAGGAGTGAATAACTGTAACAAAGCAAGTACACAAAAAAATTTGGAATTTTATACAACTAGAGTAGGGACCATAACAAATCGATAAAGGTACTGCTCAGCAGTAATGACCTGTGGCTAGCTATTCAGCTAGGGCTGGTGTCAAAGGCTCTGGCATGTAGGTAATTTGTTTATGGCTTGTGGTGACCACGAGCAAATCCTAGAAAAACAGTGATGGTTGAAGCACAAGCCCACCTGTCTGATTGGCAGCTTTGACTAGTGGCATCTGTACTGTGTAGCTTTGCAAGCACAAATTTTGTTGAATTATGCACATTCAAGTGTATAAATTGTAGAGCCCTAGAGTAATAAATTATGGCAGTTGTCCGACTATCAAGCACTGAGTAGCTATGTAGACCCGGTACTATCAGAAAATGATATGCATTTGATTTTTGAGCACGATGCTTTAAAATCCACTAAGAGATCTGCTAGCAGGTTCTCAAAATGGCTAGAAACCAGTTAGCAGAAAGACCTCAAGCATCACAAATCTCACGTTCGATCATTGATTTGCGATGCTCCCTTAAGGCATGTTCAGGCTGATAGCCTGCAGTGGGTGGCCAATCATCCAGGCTAAAATGTGGTTAACCACTCCATTCATTTTGAAGCATATGTCTAAAAGAATTCAAATAAGAGAAGTATAATCTAACGCTGTACGTAAATTTGTTACGATGAACAGAGAAGTCCAGAAATATCATAAAAATTCTGTGTATTGCCCATCTGCTTTTAGAGTGTTTTAAGGCTGTTTTGGTCTCCTATTGAACTATGAATGAATCTTACTAAGACCTAGA
This sequence comes from Dysidea avara, assembly GCF_963678975.1. NCBI lineage: Eukaryota > Metazoa > Porifera > Demospongiae > Dictyoceratida > Dysideidae > Dysidea > Dysidea avara. Next base: position 23,229,732 of record NC_089272.1, on the reverse strand, counting down.
TGGGTAAGCTTCCTTGTAGAAACATTATTTTGTACTACTTGTAATGTAGGTGTGATCCACACTCAAAACGTTCGTACTATTAAGTCTACCGTGGCACCACTGAAGGTACACCTTGTGACAATCAACTTGTTCCAATTGTACAAGTCCACACAAGTTACTTCTTCAACACACACTTTCTTTAGACTGCTGTGACATCATAGGCACTGGCGGCTTGACATTATCGATCACTGCCATTTCCCAACTGTGCCAGATTCAAGTCTAACTTGTGAAAAGAAGCAGTGCGAGATTTGATTATTTCAATATTTCCACAAGAGCACATTCAGTCTTCTGTGATTATTTTAAAATTTCAGTACAACATATACCCAATCCCACAACAACTCCATTTTACGTACATGCCCATAAAATGAATACATTTTCTAAGTCTGTGAGACCACACCCTCAGATCTTTGTGGATTTTAAAGTCTTGCTTTGCCCGGTTTTTAAAATCCATGAAGATGTACAGTAGGTCTCTAACCTACACTTAATTTTGAAAGCCTGCAATATGTACCTGTTCTATTTTCAAAAAACAATAGGAATTTAAAATGTGCAAAACATTTAATGAATGAGTATTAGCCAATCAGAAACTTACCAATATTTTGGGGAGATGATGGTGGCTGCGCTGCTTGTACCCCTATTTAGAACAAACAAATTTTTGATAATCTTCAATCAATATATACACACAGTGAAGCTATCTCGATCACCATGTAGCCACATCAATACACTACACGTTTATTCCACAGTCATGTCACTGATTTGCAGTGGATTTCTAGAGACATGTGCCAGCCACTGGGAATACGCCAGTACATTAAAATGTCACTGGCCAGAACTTAGACACATGATAGGAGGAGGATGCTACAGTTTTTGGGGTGCCCAACTTAAATTTATATATGGTGATAGTAGTAGGTGTGCAAAGCACACCAAGCATGCTATTTCTAGGGGGGCGAAACTTTTGAAAATTAGGTGTCAGGAGATTGAATTTGGAGACATTTTCAGTGGTTTTAGCTGTTAATCAAACACTAGTACCAAGAGTACATAAGGAGGGAGAGTGTCAACCAAATTACTGTGTAGTATAGAACATCCACACATTGGTAGAACAAGCTTTACCTTATTCAACACCTATCAACAGAACTCAACACCTATCAACAGATCTCTATCGTCAGTAAAGGTGTTAATTTGCTCAAAGATCATTGTTTATTCAATAATACACAGTAATTTTGTACAGGTTGCATTGGTAGTTATTAATATGCACTCTTGCTAATACTATTACTTTTATTTTTAATACATGTTTGACTGTTGCATTAGAGTGACTGCTCTATTAGAGTATTTTGATCATGATTGACAAGTTTCTGGAAGTTAAAGTGACAACTGTTGCACAATACAGCTTTGAGTTGGGGGTGTTCAGCACCCCCAGTAAAATAGTCGGGGGTGCCCCCCTCTTCCTCCACCTATGACATGGACAGCACCTGAATGCCTTTTTTTTGCATAAATTTATTTCATTTTCAGTAGCACAAGTGATCTTGACAGCCAACGCTGGAGACACTATATGACCTACTCAGCCATTTACCATTCAATACCAATTTCCTGGCCACCACCAATGGTGATGTGCTTGTGTTGCAGATACCATCATAAAAGATACTCACATTCATGGCTATATCAATAGCTAGTCTGTTTTGATTGAAGTGAGATAAACACCTTATGCAAATATAATTGGGACACAAAGGAGGACACAGGCAAGTCCATGAAACTTGCATTGTATGTATTGCAGTATGTCAACAAGCTGAAGCAACATTAAACAGTGAAACAACCAAGCCTGTAATTTTAGCCATGCAATGTCACGTTACACTTATCTGAAGGCATCAGTCAGTCAGAAGAAAATTCCACTGAATAATATTGTTGTGTTATACCTATCCAATACTACAAAGGTCTCATGCAGGTGGTGTTTTAGGGTGTTATTTTTAGCCAGAAAGATTCATGATCCTATCGGTCTGTATAATTGTACATTTGCATGGATGCAAAATTATTAAACTATATGCACATACCTGTGGAGTTGGCTGTTGATGGTGGTTGATCTACAGTGGTGAAAACAAAATATATTACACACTTGTGAGAACTTTGTATTAGTAATATAAGATACAAAAGTAGCTTTAAAACAGACGGGCTGGGCTACCTAGTAAATTGTGCTCTAACTTACATTAAATGTTTACTATTCGAAGCGGCTATGTTTACGGGCCCATAACGTAGGATTTTTTTGCTATATTTATGGCATTCCTAAGTGCGCTTGTGTAAGCATCTCATGACTTAGTTTGTTACATTTGCTATTTTTAAAAAAAGACTTACGGCTACTCCTCTTGTTTTTGTACTATTTCAATGTTACAAATATAAAATACTACATAGTCTAACTATACCAGTGAAGAAGAAACCAAAGCTGAACCCGGCCCTAACCCTAATGTTAACCTGATGTAACCTGATGTTTGTCTGTTAAACACAATGACTTTCACTGTCTGTATGAAGGTAAGTTTTTGGGTGAGAGCGAGTAAAGCGAGCGTCAGTTTTTGGGTTGGAGCGAGTAAAGCAAACGTCCCGGCAAAGCCGGGCCAACCCTAGCTCGCCTCAAACTCACCCAAAAACTTACCTTTATACAACTAGTGTGTTTGATACTCGAGTTATAGAACAAATGACCGGCTAAATAAATATTTGCATCATGACCGACTAAGTCATGAGATGCTTGCACATACGCACTTAAGAATGCCATAAATATAGCAAAAAAATCCTACGTTACTGGCCAGTAAATATAGCCACTTCGTTTACTGTTACTAAGGAAGTTGAGTCTCAGTGGCGTAGCTGGCCTAGAGGGATTGGTTGGGCACCATTGTATATGTACAACCTGCAGCAACCAGCATGCAAATGCAGCTAGGGGGGTCTGGGGGCATGCCCCCCCACCCCCCCAGGAACATTTTTGAAAATTACATGCTGAGATTCAATTTGGTGGCATTTTACAGTTAAAATTTGTCATCTCTAGTAGGACACTAGCTGTACGTATGTTTTGTTTGCATAATAATTATTATTAATTACATAGCTTCATGCATATTGCACCTCAGTCGTATCGCTATAGCTAACTAGCTATGTAAGTTGAGTACCTGAGTTGGTAGGGTACTGGAACTGATTGGTTGGGCCTGTGCCCTACCAGTACCCACCTTAGCTACGCCACTGTTGAGTTTGCATTAATCTTGTCAATATATTCACAGTGTTGTGTGACGGCTTCTTGGGCCACATGATATAATACCATGTGTCTTATATCGTATACTACCATGTGTCTTATATGGGGTAATATATGTGACTCGGTCTGCCTTATCGCCCACAATAGCGGGTTAGATTTTTTTGTCACAAACACAAAGCTACCATGAACACATTATCAGATTTCACTATCACAACCAGCCTGGGTATAAACTGGTCTGCTTATGTGGCTGCTTTTTCCAAGCCAAGTGGTGAGCTGTATGAGCAGTCTTGGGCCTAAATGGAGCTCTGGCTAACAAGTAGATGGCTGTGTGTGGCTGTACAACTCTGTGGTGTTGAATGAAGACTAGTACTATTCATTTACTTTCATTTTAGCAAGGTTTGAGCCCTGAATGGCCCATAACTTGGTCTTATTCATCCCTTCGCCTTCCTCTTCCATTTTCTTTCATTAACCCCTTACCCACCCACCGCCCCTGCCACCGCCCATTGCAATGCTTGCCTGATGCAGCTGAGCCATGGTCAACCTCTTTAAAAAAATATCTAAAATGGCGAGAAATTTGCCTGTTGGCTGGCTACTTGTTCACTGGATGGTACTAAAGGTAAGTAATTGGTGAAAAACATTTGTACACATAACTAAAGCCATTGGCGAGCTACAACACTTTGAAAACTTAAAACCGGCATACTGCAATACTTATAAATGGGCGATAAGCCAAAAAAAATTATTAAAGCTTTACAGCACAAGTGCTGAAGGACTGCAGGACACCTGGTCCTACAGCTTGCTCAAAGACATTAGATACAAAGACATTAGTTACATAAGGTGTGTTTGAAAAGTTTCAGGAAGGAGAAAAAATCCATGACTGGACCTAGGTAGCCTCGAACCTGCAGCCATCCGATTTATGCTCGAACGCTTACAGGAGTCTACCAGGCAGTCAGGATGTTTTCTTCTTGTTATTTTCATGTAATTATATCCATAGGAGTTCTAGAGAGTGACTTATTATCTGTAAGTACCTACAGTAAAGTAGAACCAAATGGACACTAGTTAATTTATTAAAGCTTTGTCAGACCAGGTCACATATGTCATTATTTAAGCATATGTTATAAGAAATACTCTAAGAGGACTATAAAGGACATAATCAGGTACTAAACACATACCAGTGCTGGTGACCGATGGTGTTGTTGGTGGTACTTGGTCACCTATAGTAGTTGAAAACAAAATAGTATTACACTTATGAGTTTTGTACAGTAGGATACAAACACTTTAAATAAAGTATATATACACATACATGTACACACGTACCAGCTGCTGATGGTGGTAGTGTTGGTGATTGATCTATATAAACCATATTACACACACATGAGAATATTGTACAAATATTTTAACCATTAACAGCCACTGAATAATACTTGATAGTAGGGCTGGGATAAAGCTTCGAATGTTTCGTGGGTTTGAAGGTTAAGTAAACTTCGAATTATAAAAGTATCCTTCATAGCTTCGTAATGCACTCCTAGTCTACGAAAGAATTACAAATAAACATTGTTATCTTTATTGCAGCTGCTTATTCCTCTTGTGTGATCAACGTTCATCTCTTCGCGATCGATCTTCAGATCTTCGTGTGTCACGCCCATTTTTAAGCCATCACAGTTCAGCTTGCTACCATAGTTGCAGCCTTAACACCTTGTAATGTGATAGATAATGCATGGAAAATGTCCTTTTAGCCATTATATGGTGTTTATCTATGCATGATTGCAGTATAGCGGACACGCCCATTTGCAATTGATTGATTGCATCATTCAGTACTGCTGCTATGCACTTTCCAAATGCTTACAAACTTATCAGACAGGTTTAGAATAATAAAATTTGAGAAGGATGTGCATAAATACAAGAAAACCTGTAACTTGAAAGCCAATACTGTAGCTCCGAATGTTCGAACATTTTATTAGCGAATGTTCGAAGGTAAATTTCAATATTCATCCCAGCCCTACTATAGGGTGTATTCCTTGGGCGTAACGTATTTCACATACTGGACTCATGAACTGGACTCATGAACTGGACTCATGGACTGAGCTGGAAACAGCCTTTAAACAATAACCCAGGCAATATCCATCTCTTGTAGCACTGAAGACACTACTATCAAGCTACAACTGCTGGTACTGCTCTTCCTTACAAGTCATGGCACTAGCGCATGTACTAATTAATTAGAATACACATACAATACATATTCATACAAGGTCTCACACAGTGGGAATGAGTCTCACTCATCTGCATGCAATCTCATGCTCACATACACGAAACTGCTAATCTCATGCATTGCAGAGTGGCTATACTCTTCTCAACATTAGCTGTCAATTACAAGCTCCAAGTTCAACTAATTGCACTTATAACTGAATACAGTAATTATGCTTAAAGACGCTCAATTCTATTTTAAAACAATAAATAGTACTAAAGTAGCTACGTAGGCATTATACAGGCTAGCTTACAAGGATGGAGTGTGTGGCAGTGCTACCATTCATTGTGTGCTGGGTTCTATCTGAAGTTGACAGCTACTAATGAGACTGACATGAAGTGACCACAGCTGAATTTGAGGAAAAGTAAATGAAGCTAGTTAAGCTATCCAACTGCACTAATATAATAGATACATTAAGTTTATGCACTATGAGGAACTACCATATCCTGTAAATGACAATTACTCTATTAACTTGTATGTTGCTTTGTGCATGGTAAGTTTTGTGCAGAGCCTTCCTAAGATAACAATGTTCTGTGGTATATTAATTGTAATTTACATCTGGTCATGCAGGGCAATCTCGCTGCCAAGTGAATTTGAACCTAGGCATCTCTACATGGTGTACCAGGAGTGATAAAGCGTGATAGAGGCTATTGTTGTAGCGTAGATGTTTTCTTTTGTTGCTTTAGCACTAATGTTAGGGCTGTAGGTCAAGATGAACCAATAATTATTCTTAGCAGGTAGCTATAGGTGGCACCACCGTGTGGGCGAGGTGATGGGGCTATGCAAATAAACTGGCTCATCACTACAGCCCTGACACCAGTGCTAGCAACAAAAGAAAACATGTACGCTACAACAATAACCTCTATCACGCTTTATCACTGCTAGAACATGTGTATCGTAAGTATGTTTTAATTAATTAGTGCACACACCAGTGCCATGACTTGTAAGGAAGAGCAGCACCACCAGTTGTAACTTGATAGCTGTGTCCCCAGTGTTGCAAGAGATGGATAATACCTAGATTATTGGTTAAAAGCTGTCAGTCCATAAGTCCAGTCCGTGAGTCTAGTCACCCCTGCTATTTCCTACAACAAGTGCCTGTGCAGTAGGGGAGTCTACATACAAAATTTGAAGAAAATTTCCCCAGCCATTTCTGTGATGTGAGTGGCCTAAATTTTGGGGTTCTTTTCAGTTTTTCTGTCTACTTCTTTTCGCATACTTTGCAAAATCTGCAATAAGATACAAGTGCATACCCTGATCAAGCTAAAACTTGACACACTTTAAGGGCTCATTACAATGGTACCATGTTTGGTGGGAACCTGACAAAGAATCACAGAGTTATGACTGGTTATTTGTGTAAAATACGGTCAAACTTATGTCATGCCTACAGGTTAAACCCCTTGAAGGAATGAGCTGAACATTGCTATGTCACGTACCATTGTTGGTAACCGATAGTGTCGGTGGTGGTGGTGGTACTTGGTCATGGTCACCTATAGTAGTTGAAAACAAAACAACATCACACTTGTGAATTTTGTACAGTAGGATACAAACACTTTCAAGTATACACATACATGTACATACATACCAGCTGTTGATGCTGGTGGTGTTGAGGATTGATCTACAATAGTGAGAACAAACCATATTACACACTCATGAGAATTTTTCTGCGATACTACTTGAAAAATACATGAATTCTAATTAAGTATTCCAGAAGATCATCCTATTATTGCTGATTCTTTATACCACCGATTATTCCAAAAATGATTCTGGCATAATGTACGCAAGCCTAATAGAAACAAGGGAGGTTGCCTACACCTGAAGATATACAGTACTAGTGGACATTTAATTCCTAATTTAGTCATGGGTATAGGCTGAAGTAGGGGCTAACAATAAATAAAGAGTGTTCTGGATTAAATGTCCTTTAGGTGAAGGAAACCTGCCTTGTTTCACTACTTTTTACTTATTTGATCCCTCAACTGCATATTAATTAATCCTTTGTGCACTGAGGGTTGCTGTAGTTGCTTGTGAAGCCATATGAATTTGTTGTTACCACTTTAACTGCTGCATACTTAATTTATAAGTTAACAAGGTGCCATTAGGCTTCTCTTCATGAGTTTTAACAAACAAAACATGTGGATTGTTCTGCAAGTGCTTTATTCAAAAGTTATGGTGATATTTGCTGTTTGTCTTGGCCTTCCTTGCTTCTTTATGAACTCTCAATGTACAAAAAAGTTACAACACCTCAGACAACACCACATCAAAAGCTACTATGTTATTTACTGCGGCTTGTTTTGTGCAAATTTGGGGCCTTTCATTACAAACCAGGACAAAGCAGTAAAGCCAATCCACGTGTTGTCATCTGATGCTACAGATCTGGAAATAGTACATCATATGTTTATTCAATTTCCCAGAGAGGTCTGGCACAATAGTGCTTCATTTTCACTTGTACTTGTTTGTTACAAACAATGATATGATGAAATTTTAAGTAAGTACTCTGTAGCTAGTTTTTGAGATATGACGATAAATATTTGAAGTGACTGAAGTTAATATCTGTCCAGAATTAAGCACAGTTACAGTACGTTATAACTCAGCAGCTTTTACTAAGATCTTCTATACCACTACAAGATTTTCTATGATTGTTCCATCTACATACTGGTTTTCAGCTCACTCTTCATAGCGGTTTGCCTGGTAGGTATAAAAATTAATAGTTTTCTATTCGTGAAACTAGATCTTGTAATTGTGACACAAGTTGGGTTTTGTGTATGATCTCTACATGTAACTTGATTCCTTTCCAAGCAAACAAAAAGACACTCATATGATGTTTACTCCATCTACAGTTATATTTGCTACAACAAGTGCCTGTGCAGTAGGGGAGTCTACATATGAAATTTGAAGAAAAGTTTCCCCAGCCATTTCCGTGATACGAGTGGCCAAAATTTTGGAGTTCTTTTCAATATTTTTGTCTACTTCTTTGTGCACACTTGGAAAAATCTGCAATAAAATACAATGCATACCCTGATCAAGCTAAAACTTGACACACTTTAAGGGCTCATTTAAACATTACCATGTTTGGTGGGAACCCAATAAAGAATCACAAGAGTTACGACTGATTATTTGTGTAAAATAAGATTGAATTTATGTCATGCCCACAGGGTAAACTCCTTGAAGGAATGAGCTGAACATTGCTATGTCACGTACCATTGTTGGTGACCGATAGTGTCGGTGGTGGTGGTGGTACTTGGTCATTGTCACCTATAGTAGTTGAAAACAAAACAACATCACACTTGTGAATTTTGTACAGTAGGATGACAACATTTTAAAATATACACATACATGTACATACCAGCAGGATTGGATGATTCTGGTACCGTTGATGATTGATCTAAAGTAGCTATAGTGAAAACAAACCATATTATATTTTATAACTACATGTAACATACCTGCATCAGAATTGGCTTGCACCCCAGTTCTCTCTGGTGAGCCTAGTAAAAACGTACACTCAATAATTACATCAAAAAGTTAACATAAATAGAACAATCACTACTCTAATAGAGTCGTCTATTTAGTATTTATTACATACCAGTAGTTGTGGTGTTGGTGGCCACAAGTGGTGGCTGGCCACCTAGTAAACAAACTATGATTATTTTATTCGATATATTTATATAACTAAACATACCAGCAGTGGAACTAGAAGAGCCTGCAGGTACCTCATCAGCCTCTCCTAATAAAATAATTGCACACACTTAACATTACGTATTTTCAAACTTTAAAAAGAGGATGAATAATAAAGATATCATGCTGCACGCATTACAGAAATATTTTGATGGTGTACTCTCCCATACAGAAAGAGTGCATGCTGTAGTGCAAGGGGGTGGCACTCCAATATACCCTGTACTCCCATCTTCATCCTTGGTCAAAGTGGTCAAACTTGAAAAATAAACTTTGATCCTTGACTTACGTTAAAATCCGTGCTTGACTCTTGACCAAATTTTTGTACATTTTTGTAAAAAATTATAGTTATATTAAGTATCAATTGTGGCATTCACTTTACAATCAAACTTGTCTTTTGACCTACGCTGTATTGCAAATTTCTTGCTTGGCTTTTGACTTTCGTTTTGACCGAGGACGAAGATTAGAGTACAGGATATAATGGAGTGCCACCACCTTGTAGTGCTTGGCATCTGCTAAAACGTCTGCAGGTAATCAAGCTTTCATTATAACATTTTGAAGTAAATTTTGTACCCTATTCTATTATGCTAAAACGCAGTTGTAAATCACAACCTTCTGATATTCTTCCTAAAACATGTGTCCACGTGTGTACTTTATGCATGCTTGTCAGTATAGATCGATACGAGCAGAAGCATTGAACAAACAGTATATTAGAAATATGTGACCCACTGAGCAAAAACCCACCTTTTTATCAAACTTCTTTTTATAACTTCTTTGTTATCCAGAGGGAAAAACCAATGGGCTGTCAAAGTATAAGCCTTGACTGGTGAATAGTTGTGGAGTTATAGCGATGGACAGCAGGAAGTGCAAAACAATTGATTTGTACAGTGACTATATGGGGAAAAATCACAGGCGCTCGCTTAATCTATCATAACTCAAGAAGAAAACAAGCTATGGAGATGGGACTTGGCTCATTGTCTTTGCAATGAATTGGGGCATTCAGCAAGGTGCGGTTTTTGCCCTACATACACCAATGCATTTAAGCTAAAAGGCTGTTTAAACTTAAAATGGCAATGTTTACATAATATTTTACTGCAACATAAACAAGTGCCCATAACTCATGTTTGCTTCATGGCACTGACGCGAAAGAAAGATATTCTTACTTGCCATTAACAGACGAATCTGTTGGTCACTTAGTTGTCTTGATTCAAGCCTTGTTCCACTGTTTGTTGAAGTGATTAGAACGCACACTAAATTATTTTTGTAGTACGTGTTTTTAACCCAATATATTTCAATGAGGTATTTCTCAAAAACAGAATTAGCTATGCAAACTAGTTGGGTTTTTGTTCAGCGGGTCACATATATAGAAACTGTGCTGATCCTGTAGTAAACTTCCACAAAGGTAAGCTTTTGCACTGAGGCTGCTTGAAATACAGGAGTCATGACCCTCTACAGCATTCATGTATTGCTTCCAAATAAATACACTTCAGACTGTAAAACAACATAGCTCAAGGAGAGAAAACTGTCACTCTATGGTTGTCTCAATGCATGAGTACGATACAATTACCTTAACAGAGGAGTGAATAACTGTAACAAAGCAAGTACACAAAAAATTTGGAATTTTATACAACTAGAGTAGGGACCATAACAAATCGATAAAAGTACTGCTCAGTAGTAATGACCTGTGGCTAGCTATTCAGCTAGGGCTGGTGTCAAAGGCTCTGGCATGTAGGTAATTTGTTTATGGCTTGTGGTGACCACGAGCAAATCCTAGAAAAACAGTGATGGTTGAAGCACAAGCCCACCTGTCTGATTGGCAGCTTTGACTTGTGGCATCTGTACTGTGTAGCTTTGCAAGCACAAATTTTGTTGAATTATGCACATTCAAGTGTATAAATTGTAGAGCTCTAGAGTAATAAATTATGGCAGTTGTCCGACTATCAAGCACTGAGTAGCTATGTAGACCCGGTACTATCAGAAAATGATATGCATTTGATTTTTGAGCACGATGCTTTAAAATCCACTAAGAGATCTGCTAGCAGGTTCTTAAAATGGCTAGAAACCAGTTAGCAGAAAGACCTCAAGCATCACAAATCTCACTTTCGATCATTGATTTGCGATGCTCCCTTAAGGCATGTTCAGGCTGATAGCCTGCAGTGGGTGGCCAATCATCCAGGCTAAAATGTGGTTAACCACTCCATTCATTTTGAAGCATATGTCTAAAAGAATTCAAATACGAGAAGTATAATCTAACGCTGTATGTAAATTTGTTACGAAGAATGAAGAAGTCCAGAAATATCATAAAAATTCTGTGTAGTGCCCATCTGCTTTTAGAGTGTTTTAAGGCTGTTTTAATCTCCTATTGAACTATGAATGAATCTTACTAAGACCTAGATGGGTAAGCTTCCTTGTAGAAACATTATTTTGTACTACTTGTAATGTAGGTGTGATCCACACTCAAAACGTTCGTACTACTAAGTCTACTGTGGCACCACTGAAGGTACACCTTGTGACAATAAACTTGTTCCAATTGTACAAGTCCACACAAGTTACTTCTTCAACACACACTTTCTTTAGACTACTGTGACATCATAGGCACTGGCGGCTTGACATTATCGATCACTGCCATTTCCCAACTGTGCCAGATTCAAGTCTAACTTGTGAAAGGAAGCAGTGCGAGATTTGATTATTTCAATATTTCGACAAGAGCACATTCAGTCTTCTGTGATTATTTTAAAATTTCAGTACAACATATACCCAATCCCACAACAACTCCATTTTACGTACATGCCCATAAAATGAATACATTTTCTAAGTCTGTGAGACCACACCCTCAGATCTTTGTGGATTTTAAAGCCTTGCTTTGTCCGGTTTTTAAAATCCATGAAGATGTACAGTAGGTCTCTAACCTACACTTAATTTTGAAAGCCTGCAATATGTACCTGTCCTATTTTCAAAAAACAATAGGAATTTAAAATGTGCAAAACATTCAATGAATGAGTATTAGCCAATCAGAAACTTACCAATATTTAGGGGAGATGATGGTGGCTGCGCTGCTTGTACCCCTATTTAGAACAAACAAATTTTTGATAATCTTCAATCAATATATACACACAGTGAAGCTATCTCACCATGTAGCCACATCAATACACTACACGTTTATTCCACAGTCATGTCACTGATTTGCAGTGGATTTCTAGAGACATGTGCCAGCCACTGGGAATACGCCAGTACATTAAAATGTCACTGGCCAGAACTTAGACACATGATAGGAGGAGGATGCTACAGTTTTTGGGGTGCCCAAATTAAATTTATATATGGTGATAGTAGGTGTGCAAAGCACGCCAAGCATGCTAATTCAGGGGGTGAAACTTTTGAAAATTAGGTGTCAGGAGATTGAATTTGGAGGCATTTTCAGTGGTTTTAGCTGTTAATCAAACACTAGTACCAAGAGTACATAAGGAGGGAGAGTGTCAACCAAATTACTGTGTAGTATAGAACATCCACACATTGGTAGAACAAAAGCTTTACCTTATTCAACACCTATCAACAGAACTCAACACCTATCAACAGAACTCAACACCTATCAACAGATCTCTATCGTCAGTAAAGGTGTTAATTTGCTCAAAGATCATTGTTTATTCAATAATACACAGTAATTTTGTACAGGTTGCATTGGTAGTTATTAATATGCACTCTTGCTAATACTATTACTTTTATTTTTAATACATGTTTGACTGTTGCATTAGAGTGACTGCTCTATTAGAGTATTTTGATCATGATTGACAAGTTTCTGGAAGTTCAAGTGACAACTGTTGCACAATACAGCTTTGAGTTGGGGGTGTTCAGCACCCCCAGTAAAATAGTCGGGGGTGCCCCCTCTTCCTCCACCTATGACATGGACAGTACTTGAATGTCTTTTTTTTTGCATAAATTTATTTCATTTTCAGTAGCACAAGTGATCTTGACAGCCAACGCTGGAGACACCATATGACCTACTCAGCCATTTACCATTCATTACCAATTTCCTGGCCACCACCAATGGTGATGTGCTTGTGTTGCAGATACCATCATAAAAGATACTCACATTCATGGCTATATCAATAGCTAGTCTGCTTTGATTGAAGTGAGATAAACACCTTATGCAAATATAATTGGGACACAAAGGAGGACACAGGCAAGTCCATGAAACTTGCATTGTATATATTGCAGTATGTCAACAAGCTGAAGCAACATTAAACAGTGAAACAACCAAGCCTGTAATTTTAGCCATGCAATGTCACGTTACACTTATCTGAAGGCATCAGTCAGTCAGAAGAAAATTCCACTGAATAATATTGTTGTGTTATACCTATCCAATACTGCAAAGGTCTCATGCAGGTGGTGTTTTAGGGTGTTATTTTTAGCCAGAAAGATTCATGATCCTATCGGTCTGTATAATTGTACATTTGTATGGATGCAAAATTATTAAACTATATGCACATACCTGTGGAGTTGGCTGTTGATGGTGGTTGATCTACAGTGGTGAAAACAAAATATATTACACACTTGTGAGAACTTTGTATTAGTAATATAAGATACAAAAGTAGCTTTAAAACAGACGGGCTGGGCTACCTAGTAAATTGTGCTCTAACTTACATTAAATGTTTACTATTCGAAGCGGGTATGTTTACGGGCCTGTAACGTAGGATTTGTTTGCTATATTTATGGCATTCCTAAGTGCGCATGTGCAAGCATCTCATGACTTAGTTTGTTACATTTGCTATTTTAAAAAAAGACTTAGAAAAAATCGTGACACAAAAAGGTATATATAAGAAACGAAGAAAAAAGTTCTGATGTGACAAGGCAGCTCGATCCAACACACCCAGGTTTGGAGTACCCACGATCTACCACTGTACCACCAGTACTTGCTGGCTACTCCTCTTGTTTTTGTACTATTTCAATGTTACAAATATAAAATACTACATAGTCTAACTATACCAGTGAAGAAGAAACCAAAGCTGAACCCAACCCTAACCCTAATGTTAACCTGATGTAACCTGATGTTTGTCTGTTAAACACAATGACTTTCACTGTCTGTATGAAGGTAAGTTTTTGGGTGAGAGCGAGTAAAGCGAGCGTCAGTTTTTGGGTTGGAGCGAGTAAAGCAAACGTCCCGGCAAACATCCCGGCAAACCCTAGCTCGCCTCAAACTCACCCAAAAACTTACCTTTATACAACTAGTGTGTTTGATACTCGAGTTATATAACAAATGACCGGCTAAATAAATATTTGCATCATGACCGACTAAGTCATGAGATGCTTGCACATGCGCACTTAAGAATGCCATAAATATAGCAAAAAAATCCTACGTTACTGGCCAGTAAATATAGCCACTTCGTTTACTGTTACTAAGGAAGTTGAGTCTCAGTGGCGTAGCTGGCCTAGAGGGATTGGTTGGGCACCATTGTATATGTACAACCTGCAGCAACCAGCATGCAAATGCAGCTAGGGGGGTCTGGGGGCATGCCCCCCCAGGAACATTTTTGAAAATTACATGCTGAGATTCAATTTGGTGGCATTTTACAGTTAAAATTTGTCATCTCTAGTAGGACACTAGCTGTATGTATGTTTTGTTTGCATAATAATTATTATTAATTACATAGCTTCATGCATATTGCACCTCAGTCGTATCGCTATAGCTAACTAGCTATGTAAGTTGAGTACCTGAGTTGGTAGGGTACTGGAACTGATTGGTTGGGCCTGTGCCCTACCAGTACCCACCTTAGCTACGCCACTGTTGAGTTTGCATTAATCTTGTCAATATATTCACAGTGTTGTGTGACGGCTTCTTGGGCCACATGATATAATACCATGCGTCTTATATGGTATACTACCATGTGTCTTATATGGGGTAATATATGTGACTCGGTCTGCCTTATCACCCACAATAGCGGGTTAGATTTTTTTTGTCACAAACACAAAGCTACCATGAACACATTATCAGATTTCACTATCACAACCAGCCTGGGTATAAACTGGTCTGCTTATGTGGCTGCTTTTTCCAAGCCAAGTGGTGAGCTGTATGAGCAGTCTTGGGCCTAAATGGAGCTCTGGCTAACAAGTAGATGGCTGTGTGTGGCTGTACAACTCTGTGGTGTTGAATGAAGACTAGTACTATTCATTTACTTTCATTTTAGCAAGGTTTGAGCCCTGAATGGCCCATAACTTGGTCTTATTCATCCCTTCGCCTTCCTCTTCCATTTTCTTTCATTAACCCCTTACCCACCCACCGCCCCTGCCACCGCCCATTGCAATGCTTGCCTGATGCAGCTGAGCCATGGTCAACCTCTTTAAAAAAATATCTAAAATGGCGAGAAATTTGCCTGTTGGCTGGCTACTTGTTCACTGGATGGTACTAAAGGTAAGTAATTGGTGAAAAACATTTGTACACATAACTAAAGCCATTGGCGAGCTACAACACTTTGAAAACTTAAAACCGGCATACTGCAATACTTATAAATGGGCAATAAGCCAAAAAAAATTATTAAAGCTTTACAGCACAAGTGCTGAAGGACTGTAGGACACCTGGTCCTACAGCCTGCTCAAAGAGATTAGATACAAAGACATTAGTTACATAAGGTGTGTTTGAAAAGTTGCAGGAAGGAGAAAAAATCCATGACTGGACCTAGGTAGCCTCAAACCTGCAGCTATCCGATTTATGCTCAAACGCTTACAGGAGTCTACCAGGCAGTCAGGATGTTTTCTCCTTGTTATTTTCATGTAATTATATCCATAGGAGTTCTAGAGAGTGACTTATTATCTGTAAGTACCTAAAGTAGAACCAAATGGACACTAGTTAATTTATTAAAGCTTTGTCAGACCAGGTCACATATGTCATTGTTTAAGCATATATTATAAGAAATACTCTAAGAGGACTATAAAGGACATAATCAGGTACTAAACACATACCAGTGCTGGTGACCGATGGTGTTGTTGGTGGTACTTGGTCACCTATGGTAGTTGAAAACAAAACAGTATTACACTTATGAGTTTTGTACAGTAGGATACAAACACTTTAAATAAAGTATATATACACATACATGTACACACGTACCAGCTGCTGATGGTGGTAGTGTTGGTGATTGATCTATATAAACCATATTACACACTCATGAGAATATTGTACAAATATTTTAACCATTAACAGCCACTGAATAATACTTGATAGTAGGGCTGGGATGAAGCTTCGAATGTTTCGTGGGTTTGAAGGTTAAGTAAACTTCGAATTATAAAAGTAACCTTCATAGCTTCATAATGCACTCCTAGTCTACGAAAGAATTACAAATAAACATTGTTATCTTTATTGCAGCTGCTTATTCCTCTTGTGTGATCAACGTTCATCTCTTCGCGATCGATCTTCGTGTACCACGCCCATTTTTAAACCATCACAGTTCAGCTTGCTACCATAGTTGCAGCCTTAACACCTTGTAATGTGATAGATAATGCATGGAAAATGTCCTTTTAGCCATTACATGGTGTTTATCTATGCATGATTGCAGTATAGCGGACACGCCCATTTGCAATTGATTGATTGCGTCATTCAGTACTGCTGCTATGCACTTTCCAAATGTTTACAAACTTATCAGACAGGTTTAGAATAATAAAATTTAAGAAGGATGTGCATAAATACAAGAAAACCTGTAACTTGAAAGCCAATACTGTAGCTCCAAATGTTCGAACATTTTATTAGGGAATGTTCGAAGGTAAATTTCAATATTCATCCCAGCCCTACTATAGAGTGCATTCCTTGGGCGTAACGTATTTCACATACTGGACTCATGAACTGGACTCACGGACTGAGCTGGAAACAGCCTTTAAACAATAACCCAGGCAATATCCATCTCTTGTAGCACTGAAGACACTACTATCAAGCTACAACTGCTGGTACTGCTCTTCCTTACAAGTCATGGCACTAGCGCATGTACTAATTAATTAGAATACACTTACAATACATGTTCATACAAGGTCTCACACAGTGGGAATGAGTCTCACTCATCTGCATGCAATCTCATGCTCACATGCACGAAACTGCTAATCTCATGCATTGCAGAGTGGCTATACTCTTCTCAACATTAGCTGTCAATTACAAGCTCCAAGTTCAACTAATTGTGCTTATAACTGAATACAGTAATTATGCTTATATAAAGACGCTCACTTCTATTTAAAAAAAATAAATAGCACTAAAGTAGCTACGTAGGCATTATACAGGCTAGCTTACAAGGATGGAGTGTGTGGCAGTGCTACCATTCATTGTGTGCTGGGTTCTATCTGAAGTTGACAGCTACTAATGAGACTGACATGAAGTGACCACAGCTGAATTTGAGGAAAAGTAAATGAAGCTAGTTAAGCTATCCAACTGCACTAATATAATAGATACATTAAGTTTATGCACTATGAGGAACTACCATATCCTGTAAATGACAATTACTCTATTAACTTGTATGTTGCTTTGTGCATGGTAAGTTTTGTGCAGAGCCTTCCTAAGATAACAATGTTCTGTGGTATATTAATTGTAATTTACATCTGGTCATGCAGGGCAATCTCGCTGCCAAGTGAATTTGAACCTAGGCATCTCTACATGGTGTACCAGGAGTGATAAAGCGTGATAGAGGCTATTGTTGTAGCGTAGATGTTTTCTTTTGTTGCTTTAGCACTAATGTTAGGGCTGTAGGTCAAGATGAACCAATAATTATTCTTAGCAGGTAGCTATAGGTGGCACCACCGTGTGGGCGAGGTGATGGGGCTATGCAAATAAACTGGCTCATCACTACAGCCCTGACACCAGTGCTAGCAACAAAAGAAAACATGTACGCTACAACAATAACCTCTATCACGCTTTATCACTGCTAGAACATGTGTATCGTAAGTATGTTTTAATTATTTAGTGCACACACCAGTGCCATGACTTGTAAGGAAGAGCAGCACCACCAGTTGTAACTTGATAGCTGTGTCCCCAGTGTTGCAAGAGATGGATAATACCTAGATTATTGGTTAAAAGCTGTCAGTCCATAAGTCCAGTCCGTGAGTCTAGTCACCCCTGCTATTTGCTACAACAAGTGCCTGTGCAGTAGGGGAGTCTACATATGAAATTTGAAGAAAAATTGCCCCAACCATTTCCGTGATACGAGTGGCCAAAATTTTGGAGTTCTTTTCAATATTTTTGTCTACTTCTTTGTGCACACTTGGAAAAATCTGCAATAAGATACAAATGCATACCCTGATCAAGCTAAAACTTGACACACTTTAAGGGCTCATTAAAATGGTACCATGTTTGGTGGGAACCCAATAAAGAATCACAGAGTTACGACTAGTTATTTGTGTAAATTAAGATCGAATTTATGTCATGCCCACAGGGTAAACTCCTTGAAGGAATGAGCTGAAAATTACTATGTCACGTACCATTGCTGGTGACCGATAGTGTCGGTGGTGGTGGTGGTACTTGGTCATTGTCACCTATAGTAGTTGAAAACAAAACAACATCACACTTGTGAATTTTGTACAGTAGGATGACAAAATTTTAAAATATACACATACATGTACATACCAGCAGGATTGGATGATTCTGGTACCGTTGATGATTGATCTAAAGTAGCTATAGTGAAAACAAACCATATTATATTTTATAACTACATGTAACATACCTGCATCAGAATTGGCTTGCACCCCAGTTCTCTCTGGTGAGCCTAGTAAAAACGTACACTCAATAATTACATCAAAAAGTTAACATATATAGAACAATCACTACTCTAATAGAGTCGTCTATTTAGTATTTATTACATACCAGTAGTTGTGGTGTTGGTGGCCACAAGTGGTGGCTGGCCACCTAGTAAACAAACTATGATTATTTTATTCGATATATTTATATAACTAAACATACCAGCAGTGGAACTAGAAGAGCCTGCAGGTACCTCATCAGCCTCTCCTAATAAAATAATTGCACACACTTAACATTATGTATGTTCAAACTTTAAAAAGAGGATGAATAATAAAGATATCATGCTGCACGCATTACAGAAATATTTTGATGGTGTACTCTCCCATACAGAAAGAGTGCATGCTGTAGTGCAAGGGGGTGGCACTCCAATATACTCTGTACTCCCATCTTCGTCCTTGGTCAAAGTGGTCAAACTTGAAAAATAAGCTTTGATCCTTGACTTACGTTAAAATCCGTGCTTGACTCTTGACCAAATTTTTGTACATTTTTGTAAAAAAAATATAGTTATGTTAAGTATCAATTGTGGCATTCACTTTACAATCAAACTTGTCTTTTGACCTACACTGTATTGCAAATTTCTTGCTTGGCTTTTGACTTTTGTTTTGACCGAGGACGAACTTGTGCTATCAGCAAAGATAATTGGGACATAAAGGCCGGAGGATACAGTAAAGTCCATGAAGCACTGCATTGTACTCAACAGGCTGAAACAACGTCACATAGTGAAAAAAATCAAGCCCATAGTCTTAACCGATATCAACTTACACTTGTCTGAAGGAATCAATCAGTCAGGCAGTTGGTCAGTAGAAAATTCACTGAATATTTTTTCTTGTGTTGATACTGCTAAGGTGCCATGCAGGTATTGTGAGGCTGGTTTTAGGGTGATATTTTTAGCCAGAAAAGTTCATGATCTTTTCGGTCTGTGTGATTGTACACTTGTAAATTGTGGACAAAATCTTTCAGTCAGAAAATTATTAAACTACAGTATGCACATACGTACCTGTGATTGATCTACAGTGGTGAAAACAAACTATATTACACACTTGTGAGAATTTTGCATTAGTATAAGATACAAAAGTAGCTTTAAAACAAACTAGCTGGGCTACATAGTAAATTGTGCTCTAACTTGCATTAAAATCTACTCTAAAATTTAACTCCTATGATGTTTACTCCATCTACAGTTATATTTGTTGTTTTGTGCAAATTGGGGCCTTTCTTTACAAACCAGGACAAAGCAGCAAAGCCAATCCAGTGTTATCACAGGGCCGGAGCCCAGAGATTCTGAGTGGTCAGGCCATGGACTGCAATGGAGGTCATAGTCATGCACACTACATTTTATTGATTTGAAATTTAAATCAGATTATCTACTGTAATTTTGTTTGTGTGTGCTAGCTACAGCGTGCATTAACATGCTAAGCTAAGGAAGTCTGGGGGAATGCTCCCTGGGAAAAATTTTGAAAATACATGTTCTGGAATGGCATCTGGAAGCTATTTTACATACATGGTCTCTTTCTGCTTTTAACACCAAGAATATATCCTGGTAACTTTGAGCTACTGTATACCAATTAATTCAATTTAATATATAGCTAGTAGCTAATTTTACTTTCATGATACAAAGTGAGTTTAGTTCTTGAGATACTGAAGCAATAAATGCATTATCAGTTAGCCTATTTTGCAATTCTATGCAGATGGTCCACTGGAAAGTAATTTGAAGACAATTAAAATGGATATAATGGCTTAGATCAACCAGACTGAACCAGTGTAATAAGAGTATTGATGAATGCTCTATTAGACTATCACAATGACTGTTCTATTAGAGTATAATGTGATGACTGCTCTATTAGAGTATCTCGATCTTTTTGCAAATTCAAGTGACTGAAAAGTGGTCCGGCATTGGCCGGGCCGTGGGCTCCGGCCCTGTGTTATCATCTGATGCTACAGATCTGGAAATAGTACATCCATATGTATAATCGATTTCCCAGAGAGGTCTGGCACAATAGTGCTTCATTTTCACTTGTACTTGTTTGTTACAAACAATGATATGATGAAATTTTAAGTAAGTACTCTGTAGCTAGTTTTTGAGATATGACAATAAATATTTGAAGTGACTGAAGTTAATATCTGTCCAGAATTAAGCACAGTTACAGTACGTTATAACTCAGCAGCTTTTACTCAGATCCTTCTATACCACTGCAAGGATTTTCTATGATTGTTCCATCTACATACTGGTTTTCAGCTCACTCTTCATAGCGGTTTGCCTGGTAGGTATAAAAATTAATAGTTTTCTATTCGTGAAACTAGATCTTGTAATTGTGACACAAGTTGGGTTTTGTGTATGATCTCTACATGTAACTTGATTCCTTTCCAAGCAAACAAAAAGGCACTCATATGATGTTTACTCCATCTACAGTTATATTTGCTACAACAAGTGCCTGTGCAGTAGGGGAGTCTACATATGAAATTTGAAGAAAATTTCCCCAGCCATTTCCGTGATACGAGTGGCCAAAATTTTGGGGTTCTTTTCAGTATTTTTGTCTACTTCTTTTTGCACACTTGGCAAAATCTGCAATAAAATACAAATGCATACCCTGATCAAAACTTGGCACACTTTAAGGGCTCATTAAAATGGTACCATGTTTGGTGGGAACCTGATAAAGAATCACTGAGTTACGACTGGTTATTTGTGTAAAATAAGATCGAACTTCATGCCCACAGGGTAAACTCCTTGAAGGAATGAGCTGAAAATTACTATGTCACGTACCATTGTTGGTGACCGATAGTGTCGGTGGTGGTGGTGGTGGTACTTGGTCATTGTCACCTATAGTAGTTGAAAACAAAACAACATCACACTTGTGAATTTTGTACAGTAGGATGACAACATTTTAAAATATACACATACATGTACATACCAGCAGGATTGGATGATTCTGGTACCGTTGATTGATCTAAAGTAGCTATAGTGAAAACAAACCATATTTCACACTTGTTGAGAATTTTGTACAAATATTTTAATCCAATAACAACCATGAAATACTTGCCGTAACGTATGTTTGACTGACTACTTAACTATATAGATACTTTTGGTATGGAGATCCGTACTTGTTAAACACATTGCTCACTGAGTTATGACTTAACATGTTATTAAACCTATAGTTGTAATTAATCCAGTGTTGTGATTGTGTATATAAGTGGTCAGCACTGTATGCAAATTTCAAACAGGAAAAGTACAACATTTCATTGGTTGCTACAGCTAGAAATGTACAATAAAAAGGTAAACAGCAATGGCAGAAGAATAGTGTATTTTAAGCTATACAAAATAAACCATCCAATCAATGAAGGACTGCATTAAAGCTTAACTTTCTGTTCGCATCATGTTTACTCGAAGGGGGTGTGGCTGGTAACTAAAACCAGTTGAACCAGTTAACAAGCCATGCATTCCGCTACAATTCATGGAGATTAATACAAGGCTTCCCTACAGTACGTTATTTTCCGTGGTCCTGGAGAAACGATTTCAACACTGTTCTTCATTTGTAATGCTGTGTAATGGGCTGAACAGCTGAAAGTGAAGTGTATGGCTGCTGCAATTCAAGGCAGTATTTGATAGTGAGCAGTACTGTACTTATAATGTGTCAACGTTTACAAATTAAGAAGCATAACAAACGATATAGTAAAATCTACACATACTGGTTGGAATTGTGCTGGTGACCGATGTTGGTAGCTGTTCTTGGCCACCTATTGTAGTTGAAAACAAAATACACACTTATGAATTTGGTACAGTAGGATACTAACATTTTAATTAAAATATATAGATACATACATGTACATACCAGCAGGACGGGATGTTTGTTAATTGCCCACTGAGTTATGACTAAACATGTTATTAAACCAACAGTCATAATCCAGTGTTGTGTATACAAGTGGTGATTATACAGCCAGCAATTTAAGCAAACTTCAAATAGGAGAAGTGCAACATTTCATTGGTTGTTATGGCTAGAAATTTACAGTATAAAGGTAAAAAGCAGTGGCAGAAGAAGAGCGTATTTTGAGCTACGGAAAACAAACCTTCATTCAATGAATGAAGGACTGTATTAAAGCTTACCTTTCTGTTTTCATCACGTTTACTTGAAGAGCATGTGGCTGGAAACTGAAACCAGTTGAACCAGTTCACTAGAAGCTAGCCTACGTGCTGTAACAGGTGTATAACGACTGAACAGGCCTTGCAGGTTACCAGGAATGGCATGGTAAAAGGAGGCATATCCCCTTTCTATGTGAGGAGAAGCCATGAAGCATTGTGTAGAGAATTCACATATTAAAATGATGGACAAACTGAATTTAGTATGGTACAGTAGGATGAAAACACTTTAAAATATACGTACACATACATGTACATGCAGTACATACCAGCAGGGGATGATCGTGGTGGAATTGATACAGTAGCTATAGTGGAAACAAATTATATTACACACTCATAAGAATTTGTACAAATATATTAACAGCCACTGAATAATAATACTTGCCCAGTGCTTGAATTGAGGGTATATGGGAGTATACATGTACCTTGTAAATTAGTATACCTTGTTAGCCTAGCCAAGTATAAGAGGTACAGTGTACATGTAGCTAGCACCCCTCAGCAAACAACATCCATGTAACATTAGTAACTACATAACAAATACACAAAAAATTCGAATTTTCCACTGGAGTAGGGACCATAAAAAGTACTGAAACAAGCTAGAGTAGTGAATGATATTAAATCACAGTAAAACAATAAGAAGTGCTATATCCCTACTGTGTATTTCCATTATGGCATCTTGAGCACAGTAGGGATATCACTTCTTATTGTTTCACTGTGATTTAATACAGTGCACTACTCCAGCTTGTTTTATCAATGTGCTATGATCCCTACTCTACAGTGTAGTTGAAAATTCCAATTTTTTGTGTACTTGTTTGTTAACTTTTTTTGTAAATAATTATTATGACTGGCTGTGAACCCACGTATACCGCATCTGAAATGGCACCGTGCGCCCCAGCTATATCAATTATCGTCTGAAAAGTGAAGTACAGTACCCAATACGCTTCATTGTCAGCTGTGTTCAACTCGTTACACAGCAGTACAAATCAAGAACTGTTCAAAAAGCACCTCTGTAATCAAAATAGCCACTATGAAAAATAGTGACGATTTCCGTCACAAAGAGAAGCCATCATGTGCTACCGCAAAATCAACACTTTTGTGAATGGGACACACTGGTAAGTCCATTCATTATAAGAATACATTGTATGTACTGCGGTATGCCAAAAGGCACCTTTCGCTCTGAAGCAACGTTGAACAGTGAAAAAATCAAGCTCGTAGCCTGTCTGAAGGCATCAGTCAGTCAGTTACTCAAGTCAGTCAATAGAAAATTACATTTAATAAATTGTTTTTAAAAAATTCCATAGCAACTTGTTGAAAGCATTTCAGGTCTGAAAGCTTGTGTTTGGGCTTAGTTTTACCTAGCCAATGCTGCCTTGCGTTCTCAGGGAAAACTGAGGCTGCTTTTGGGTGATTTTATTTTGTTTGCCACGCCTAGTGGTCCTACTATCATACTGTATGATACTAAAATATTTAAGACATGTCCGAATACAGTGGTTACAGTTGTACTGGGTGATTGGTCAACCAACACTGGCTATTAGCCAGCAACAGAAGACTGTATAGTACACATACATACAGGGTGCATAGTACATACAGTGTGCACCCTGGCTCATATTACAATTACAGTGGAACCCCTCTAAGATGGACACTAATTTCTCCTTAATAAAGAGTTAAGGCCTTAAGGAGTGCACAAAATTACTAGCACTGTTTATCTGGGACCTGTCCATTATAACGTCCACTATTCATTGGGTGTCCTCTTAAAGGGGTTCCATTGTACTACACATTTACTTACCACTAGGTACCGACCTAGCCGTTGCCACAGGTGGTGTGACACCACGACCACCTATTGCAAAAAATATAGCAGTTAAAAGACCACAAGCTTTTTAATCTTATGTCCTATTGGCAACTATACAAGTGGGAGATGGATTTAGTATGAGACAAAAGGGTAAATCTAAACAAACTCAAAATGGTAAGTTTAGTATGCAGCAAAGAGCTGTGAGTTTTAGAAGGAAAACTGGCCTTAAGCTTAACCACAACACGACTAATGTCATTTACTGCACTGATTCATTATAAATAAATACATACTAGTGTAACTTACCAGAGGAACTCCTTGGGACACCCTCAGATGTCCTACGTGGACTACTGCCTATAGACAGATACAATATAAACACTGTACAATATATAGTAAGCCAATATTCCATACATACGGTAGTACTGTATATTAGGGTTTGGCTAAAATACTGTATCACTCTAAAACCAGCCTCCTCACAATACCTTCATGATGCCTTGGTAAAAGCCCAAAAGTGCTTTCAGTATGACCTGAAATACTTCCAAAACATTGCTATGAAATTAAACAAGTTGATGTTGTGCTACTTCTAAAAACCAGGTGGCCAGCAAGCAAACCTAATTGGAATTGATTAACAGTGTACTAAACTAATATTTATTTTGGTTTGTTGCTACATACAAAAATTGAATCATCACAATATTTTGTTCATTCGTGTATCCCATAAGCAGTTATCCTGGCTATCATATAAATCACCCTGGTTCATGTTACAATTACTACATATTAACTTACCACTATAGGGAGAACCTCTGGTGGACCTTGGCAACGACCTAGGTGACCGTCTTGTTGGTGATGTTCCAGCTGCAGGTGGTCTTGCAGGCGTCACAGCTGCAGGTGGTGTAAAAAACATAACAGTTAAAAATCCTAAAACTTATGTGATTACATATGGAACTTAATCCAATTTTAGGAAGTTAGTTTTACTGTATCACATGCCAACATACCTGGCATGGTCGGTGGCATGACCATGCTCACCATGGGAGGTCCTATGAATAGCACAACACATGATTTTTTTTTTTTTTTCAAATAGCACTTTTAATTATACTAATTATCATCACTGTGATATTTAGGATTTTACTAGCTAGCTATCACCTGAGCAACCTCATGCCTACTGAATCCATTGGATTTCACCTTCACAGTGTACGTATGTTAAACTGCTAATAGTGTTTTGTATTTATGTCTATGTCTATTTGTTTCTATATAGACAATACCTAAAACTTATCGCAAGGGACGGGGATGTCTCTTCCACCATTTACAGTAAGCACTTGCTGTTTTACACTCATGCAAGAAAAAACAATGGACTATAGCTCAGATGAGGGCAGCTATGGACACTGTTAAGAAAGGAATGAGCATGAAAAGAGCTGCAATTGAATGCAAAGTACCACGTTCCACACTAAATAACAGACAGAATCATAGGAAATGTAGTACTATATCCTATGAAGATGATGCTCGAAGAAGCATGGGTCTGTTGTACCTGGATACACTAGCATTGGATTGATGTTACTGGTACGGCTTTGTCTACTCAAAACTTGCTTTATTCACTGTAGTGTCTATTTGCATAGTGTGATCAAACTTTTCATTATGCAACTGTACTGTAACTGTATCTATACACATACAGAAATGAGGCATATATATTAGATTCCTTGGTACCATGGATAATACTCTATATGGATAGCAGAGTGGCCATTCATGCTTGGTAGGATCAGCAGTCCCAACTCTAGCCAAGGTGCTAATAATTAATGCTGAGAAATGTATAGGAACCGACAACATATGCATGGTGACAATAAATGGGCCAGCACAATCTTCTATGTGTTGAAGTGATTTACTGGTACTGACTGTAAGTGTGTACGTTGCATGTCAACATACCTGGGATGGTCGGTGGTATGACCGGGCTCACCATGGGAGGTCCTATGAAAATCACAGCACACGAATAAAAAATTGCTTATTTTCAAATAGCCCCCTTAATTACCAAATATAATCATAAACCAAATCATGAGCCAAGTTATAGCATACAGTGTAGTTTGCAAAATATTCTATACAACATATACATGTAATACAAACACTTACTTGGAGAGGCTGCAGTGGTACTTGTAGATGGTGGTAAAGTACCTAAGTACGATGTAAACAAGTATAAATGAAATATAAAATCCTCCAGATGAGTATCATACAGCACTTGTTAGAATTATCAATTGAGTTATATAGTAAGTTAATTAGTCAATGATCTGTAATGCTCTTAATACTGTAGATTCCCTTAAAATTTTGTAGAAATAAAATAATTTCATTTGGGTCTGGCCGAATGATTAGGAGTAAATATGTACAACTGGTGCCCTTTAAGATGTGTCCTTGATGTGGCTTGCACAATCCATGACTAAAGTATGTTGATTGCTAGTATTTGTTGGGTTTCTCGTTTTAGGAATGCCAATACACACACTGAGATACAAAACCCATCAGTCACGCACAGCGTGACTGCAAAAAGTCATCACCCAGGAGACCTCTCTAACAGTGGACAATGCTGTACCATGTTTACAAGGATGTTTGGACTCTGGTTATTGTAGAGATCATGTGAGTTTCAGCTGCCAAAGAAAAAATAATGTGCTATCTTTTTTTTGAATTTTAGATAATTTTGCATTTGAAGATGTGTGCTGAAATTTTAGGGAATCTACGTACAGTATGTAGAAAACTCATTGGAAGTGTTTTACTGTAGGTGTTTTTGCATGGGATTAATCCATGATACAAAGCAATGAGATATTGGCTCCCCCTTTATTGAGCAAAAAAGCAAACATTTGTGATTCCTACTATTTAGTACTACCTTAAATAATATGTAATGTACCACTCTGCGTGGGCAGTTCAAAGGCACCGCCAGTGCCATAATTTGTATATTGCACTGCTGCAGACCGCAGCGAGTGCATTATAACTTATAACGCACTGGTTGCGGTTTTGTAGACCACAACGAGTGCATTATAAGTTATAATGCACCAACCGCAGTGCAATATACAGATATTGCACTGGCTGCGGTTTTATGCAGCATAGCACAAGTGCCGTGGCGAAGACCACTACGACACCTCACCTAATAGGTGGAAGGACACTTCACAGATCACTCAAATTCTTTTATAGCCTGACATGTAAAGGTCGATTGTGGGCCATAACGTCACCGATACGTATAATGTTTACAAGCAGCCAATGGCGATCGAAAAAGCCAACACGGGTGGCCACAACTCTAGTCTACATATATATAAACGTACTTATACACCTTACTAGTCTGGTGCCATCTTAGCCCAGATTAAACTGTAGTCCACTTCGACAATGACTCAATAAAACAAATATATTCTAAATAATACTAACCTTTACGTTCGATTGTGGTAACCAGTTTTGTCATGCCACCAGATTCGAGTTTAGCCAGTGTGAATAGTAAGAATTAGACTAGTATCGTTTAGTAGTTGGGTTTTGTTTACTCAAAACGTCTATTTAGCTACTTTTTTTCGCTCGAGGGAATCACTATGGCGATTAGTCTGGCGCTTAGTCTATATGGCGATTGAGTGATCACGCTGGCATGTTGAGCACTACATAATGAGAGTCGAACAGCGAATGCAGGTTAGTGATATAACCCATAGCGTACTAGCTTTCAATATCTCAGGTGGCTGCAGTACTGCAGGGGGAACGTCATCGCAACGTCCGGTTTGGTTACCCACAATCGATGTTAGAAACCTGGCCTTTATAAGTGTTACAGCTGTCTTATGAGACTCTCCTTTTAGGTGAGTGGTACATAACAGTTATACAACGTGCACTTGTGCTCTGCCTGTATAAACGCACTTGCCTTCGGGCCTGACGGCCCTCAAGCTCGTGCGTTTATATCAGGCAGAGCACTCATGGCCGTTGTATAACTATATAATATACTAGAAAGCATGGCCTCATAATATCTACTCATGCACATATTTACATGTAATCAATTTACATACTAACACAAGCAAGCTTACCAGCTGCAGGTGATCCCCTCACAGCATCAGCAAAGGACCTCCCTAAACAAATATGAAAAATAACAGCATACTAAACACAAACAGAAAATGCAAATCACATTACAAGCCATAAGCAGCTAGTTTGCTCCAGGTATATAGTGCAACTCCTTTATACAGAAAGCAAAACTGACAGAGTAGAGAGCTAGGCAATACCAAACATTTCAAGGTAGTCCTAAGAGACTATAATGTAGATCATCTGAAATTAGAGAACTTTTAAAGATCAGCTTTTTGATAGCTCCCTTTTTGGGATCATTCAATACTTTTGACTATCAAAGGGGAGAAACACAAAAGCTAATAGAGTGAAATGTTTTTACACTGAAATGGTAACTTTCAAAAAGCCTCAAATATTTGGTGATACTTGTGTAATAAGATATACATACGTACTAACACACCTGGTGATGTCCCAGCTGGTGACATCCTAGTTGGTGATGGTATGCTAGCTGGTAGTAGTCCGCTAGCTGGTGGTGGTGAGCTAGCTAGTGGTAGTCTGCTACCTGGTGGTGTCCTAGCAATTTGCCTCAGGGGAATAAAGCAATCTGTTATGATAAATACAAATATAATGATCAATACATAATTGATTACTTGTACTTGCAAAGGTCAAATAATAATTGCAAAATTACTGCTCTACAAAATTAG